>NC_054748.1:32823484-33123484 GCF_018143015.1 Lytechinus variegatus
ACAAACTTCCTTGCACATTTTTCATGGCAGTAATCTTTTGTTTGATTAATGACAATGAGTAAAGATGATCATAAGAGAAATGTCATTTGTCGGATGTCTAGTTATCATCTTGGTCATGACAGTCCTGCTAAACATGATCTAGAATAACTAGTATTCCTTTTTTACTAGTATAGTAGTATACTCTTTTAAAAGTAGCGATATTGTTAATGATCAAACGAATGAATTAACAACTAAAGGAATAAACAAATAAACAGCCAAATAACTAAAAAAAATATCAATTACAATTATAGTAATAGGGGTAAAATAAAAAAAAAGCTCAACATTATATTTCTTATCCACGTGCAGATATGCGGACACTAAAACATGTGGAAAATGATAAGCACACTCTGTTTAAAATTACCATGATTACAAAGGCTTGATTGAATTAAGTATGGAAATGAAATAAACCTCACCGGGTTGTCGGAAGTAAACTGTATAGATAGTAACTTGCTATAATTTCGATTCATTTCTTATTATGTACCTTGTTATGATGATTATGATAAAAACATAGGTAAGGAAATGTAACAGTTTATAACCTTCAAACCTAGAAGACTGCGCACGTACAGAAATCACTGGTATAAGTAATTCCAAAATACATTGCGCCAAAAATATTGAGTGAAAAAAACCTCGGATATCACTGAGGCCATCCAAAATTTGCACTTTCATTCCAAAATCATTCATTTACTAATTCGCTCCTTAGAGACTGAAAATTTTCACCTTTCCTTTGCAAAGTAGGGGTTGAGGACATGGCCAGCAGGGAAAAGGGTCAGTGTATGTGTATAGGTAATTTCTTATTAATTCGTTTGAACAGTGTTAATGTGTTACGAAAGCAATTGCTCTGAAAGGGAGTGATTAAGCGACACTTTATTAAATCTGTAATGAAATATTTTGAACTTATCTCCTTTGCAAATACATAATTATTATAAGGAAATGTACTTGGTGAAACTCTGAATAACGATCCTTAAATGTATATGACGACGCAAGACAGTTGTTATTACTTAAAACTTGCAAGTTGTAAATGCATATAAGATGATTGACACTGAATAAAAGTCCAATTTTGATCATGTTTGTCATTGCTGTACGTTATGATTATTACTGCTATTATTATTGATTGATTTTAACTAGCATTCATTGCTTTATTACTGTATAGTTTTGCTTCTTCCCCCACAGAAACCTGGGGGGGGGGGGATGATTGTACACACCATCCCCCCACCTAAAATTCTGGGGGGATGCATCCCCCATCCCCCCGCTATCTACGCCCCTGAAGGAAGAGGCGGAGGACGATTTTACGGCCTCGAGACCCACGACATTGACCACTTCTAATATTAACAGTTACAATTGTACCTTTCTATATGCTATATGGGTTGGGTTGGTGGTTATTTTATAGGTGTTTTCTCTCTAAAAGAATATTAACTTTTTTTCTGATTATTATATTCAACTGGGCATTAGAATACATATCAGATGATAATAATAATGATGAAAATTTATGACTTAATTATCATTAATATGTATATTTCACTGATTACCATTTTATACAACAACAGTAGAAACTACACAAACTGATCCAACGACTGAAGAAACCACATCACCTGACACAACAACAGAAGAAACTACACCAGTTACAACCACAGGTGAATTAATGTTTCTCTTATTCTCTTTCATCCCTCTATCTTTACATGTCTATGTTGATGTGGAAGAAGTGATATCGTGGTGAAGGATTGAGTAAAAGAAAAAAAACAGTTGTCTCATGATGTATCAAAGGTAGTAGGAGAACGAAGTTTCGTCTGCCAGCTGCTAGACTTCGTCAGGCAATGAGCAAAGATGCTGCTGCTGCAACGAGTGCATTGCCTTTCTCGACACTACATGTATGGTGCACCGTGACACCAGCGGCCGATTGTACACCACTGTATACAGGCACACCGATCAGTACATTGCTTATGGCATCCGAGTTATATTCAAGTCCAACAGCATCTGCAGCCAGCTGGTCCGTCCGAAAGACCGCCCGCTCACCGACAGATGCGATGGGGTTGTTTATAAGACCCCACGCTCATTTTGCTACAAAGTCTACATCGGTGAGACTGGTAGACCTTGGGGGGGGGGGGGGAGAGGAATCAGGGTACTAATGGATAATTCGTTTTTCATACCCGTTCAGCGTACAGCGAAAACGGAAAATCAGTACGTGGTTCGGTCTTTGAAAACAAAAAACGAAATCACAGCGTGAAAACCCGTGCTGTGATTTCGTTTTTGTTGATCAAAAACAGAATATTGAAATCAGAAATGTTTTGGGCTCTCTCTGATTTCTCATTTTATATTTGTGTTTTTATGTATCAAAAACAAAACCAGAACACGATTTTCGCTCTGTGACTTGTGTTTTCATGCATCAAAAACAAAATCAGAACACGCTCTCCGCTCCGTGATTCCGTTTGTAAAAACGAAAACAGCGAAGACGAGATCAGAGACTCCCTTTTCCAGTCCCTGCAACGTGATTTCGTTTTTCGTACAACCTCCAACCTACAGGCATATTAAAGAGCGCCCTCCAGGAGGTGAGGCAAGTTTCAATGGAGGTTTTAATAAACTGTACCACACATATTATGTTGAAGCCAGTTTAAAAGGAGGTGAGGCAAGTTTCAATGGAGGTTTTTATAACTGTACTCTAAATTATGTTGAAGCCAATTTAAATGGAGGTGAGGCAGGTTTCAATGGAGCTCAGTTTTTTAAAAAGAATAAACTGTACCACACATTATAGTGAAGCCAGTTTCAAAGGAGGTGAGGCAAGTTTCAATGGAGGTTTTTTTCAAAAGAATAAACTGTAGCCAGGCCTACTACACATTATAGTGAAGCCAGTTTAAAAGGAGGTGAGCTAGGCAAGTTTCAATGGAGGTTTTTATAACTGTACTCTAAATTACGGTAAAGCCAATTTAAATGGAGGTGAGGCAGGTTTCATGGAGGTTTTTTCGAATAAACTGTACTAGTACACATTATGGTGAAGCGGCACCAGTTTAAATGGAGGCGAGGCAAGTTTCAATGGAGGTTTTTATAGCATACTCTAAATTATGGTGAAGCAAATTTGAATGGAGGTGAGGCAAGTTTCAATGGAGGTTTTTTTTTAAAGAATAAACTGCATGTACCACACATTATGGTGAAGCCAGTTTGAAAGGAGGTGAGGCAAGTTTCAATGGAGGTTTTTTAAAAAGAATAAACTGTACCACACATTATGGTGAAGCCAGTTTGAAAGGAGGTGAGGCAAGTTTCAATGGAGGTTTTTTAAAAAGAATAAACTGTACCACACATTATGGTGGTCGAAGCCAGTTTAAAAGGAGGTGAGGCTAGTTTCAATGGAGTTTTTTTTTTTAAAGAATAAACTGTACCACACATATTATGTTGAAGCCAGTTTAAAAGGAAGTGAGGCAAGTTTCAATGGAGGTTTTTATAACTGTACTCTAAATTACGGTAAAGCCAATTTAAATGGAGGTGAGGCAGGTTTCATGGAGGTTTTTTCGAATAAACTGTACTAGTACACATTATGGTGAAGCGGCACCAGTTTAAATGGAGGCGAGGCAAGTTTCAATGGAGGTTTTTATAGCATACTCTAAATTATGGTGAAGCAAATTTGAATGGAGGTGAGGCAAGTTTCAATGGAGGTTTTTTTTTAAAAGAATAAACTGCATGTACCACACATTATGGTGAAGCCAGTTTGAAAGGAGGTGAGGCAAGTTTCAATGGAGGTTTTTTAAAAAGAATAAACTGTACCACACATTATGGTGAAGCCAGTTTGAAAGGAGGTGAGGCAAGTTTCAATGGAGGTTTTTTAAAAAGAATAAACTGTACCACACATTATGGTGAAGCCAGTTTAAAAGGAGGTGAGGCAAGTTTCAATGGAGGTTTTTTAAAAAGAATAAACTGTACCACACATTATGGTGAAGCCAGTTTGAAAGGAGGTGTTGAGGCAAGTTTCAATGGAGGTTTTTGAACAAGAATAAACTGTACCACACATTATGGTGAAGCCAGTTTAAAAGGAGGTGAGGCAAGTTTCAATGGAGTTTTTTTTTTTAAAGAATAAACTGTATCAAGCCATAAAAGGAGGTGAGGCAATTAGTTTCAATGGAGGTTTTTTTCAAAAGAATAAACTGTACCGGTATTATGGTGAAACCAATTTTAAAGGAGGTGAGGCAAGTTTTAAAGGAAGTTTTTTATAACCGTACTACAAATGATGGTGAAGCCAATTGAAAAGGAGGTGAGGCAAGTTTCAATGTAGGTTTTTGAAAAGAATAATTTATGGTGAAGCCAGTTTGAAAGGAGGTGAGGCAAGTTTCAATGGAGATTTTTAAAAAGAAAAAACTGTACTGGTATTATTTAAAGGAGGTGAGGCAAGTTTTAAAGGAAGTTCTTTATAACCGTACTCCAAATTATGGTGAAGCCAATTAAAAAGGAGGTGAGGCAAGTTTCAATGGACACACTTGAAAAAGCCATCTTGTAGCTTCTTGTCAACTTCTTGATTCACAATCACGCACGTGGTAGTATAAAAAAATGCCTGCACTGTATGTACTGACTCGATGCAAGCGCTGCGTTCACGTGTATAATTATCGTGAAGGGTGCTCTTTAATATTGCCTGTAGCTCATACAAAAAACCAAATCATGGTGCAGGAAGTGGAACCTCCATTGAAACTTGCCTCACCTCCTTTTAAACTGTCTGCACCATTGAAACTTGCCTCACCTCCTTTTAAACTGTCTGCACCATAATGTGTGGTACAGTTTATTCCTTTTAAGAAACCTACATTGAAACTTTCCTCACCTCCTTTTCAATTGGCTTCACCATCATGTGTAGTACAGTTATAAAAAAACTCCATTGGCACTTGCCTCACCTCCTTTTAAATTGGCTACACCATAATTTGGAGTACAGTTTATTCTTTTTAAAAAACCTCCATTGAAACTTGCCTCACCTCCTTTCAAACTGGCTTCACCATAATGTGTGGTACAGTTTATTCTTTTTAAAAAACCTCCATTGAAACTTGCCTCACCTCCTTTCAAACTGGCTTCACCATAATGTGTGGTACATGCAGTTTATTCTTTTTAAAAAACCTCCATTGAAACTTGCCTCACCTCCATTCAAATTGGCTTCACCATAATTTAGAGTATGTTATAAAAACCTCCATTGAAACTTGCCTCGCCTCCATTTAAACTGGTGCCGCTTCACCATAATGTGTAGTACAGTTTATTCGAAAAAACCTCCATTGAAACTTGCCTCACCTCCATTCAAATTTGCTTCACCATAATTTAGAGTATGTTATAAAAACCTCCATTGAAACTTGCCTCGCCTCCATTTAAACTGGTGCCGCTTCACCATAATGTGTAGTACAGTTTATTCGAAAAAACCTCCATTGAAACCTGCCTCACCTCCATTTAAATTGGCTTTACCGTAATTTAGAGTAGGCCTACAGTTATAAAAACCTCCATTGAAACTTGCCTAGCTCACCATCTTTTAAACTAGCTGGCTTCACTATAATGTGTAGTAGGCCTACATAGTTTTTATTTTGAAAAAACCTCCATTGAAACTTGCCTCACCTCCTTTTAAACTGGCTTCACCATAATGTGTGGTACAGTTGATTCTTTTTAAATAACTGAGCTTCATTGAAACCTGCATGCCTCACCTCCATTTAAATTGGCTTCAACATAATTTAGAGTACAGTTATAAAAACCTCCATTGAAACTTGCCTCACCTCCTTTTAAACTGGCTTCAACATAATATGTGTGGTACAGTTTATTAAAATCTCCATTGAAACTTGCCTCACCTCCTGGAGGGCGCTCTTTAATATGCCTGTAGGTTGTACGAAAAACGAAATCACGTTGCAGGGACTGGAAAAGGAGTCTCTGATCTCGTCTTCGCTGCTTTCGTTTTTACAAACGGAATCAAGGAGCGGAGAGCGTCTTCTGGTTTTGTTTTTGATACATAAAAACACAAATATAAAATGAGAAATCAGAGAGAGCCAAAACATTTCTGATTTCCTATTCTGTTTTTGATCAACAAAAACGAAATCACAGCACGGGTTTTCACGCTGTGATTTCGTTTTTTGTTTTCAAAGACCGAACCACGTACTGATTTTCCGTTTTCGCTGTACGCTGAACGGGTATGAAAAACGAATTATCCATTAGATACCCTGATTGGGGGGGGGGGGGGGGGGGGGGGCGCATAAAGGAACATCGCCGGGTTGTTCGGCCATGGAGCTAAAGGAGATAGCTCTATGGTTCGGCTTAGGCGCACCGATAGCTCTGCTGTTGCAGAACATGCTTGATACTCCAATCATCTGCCTAACTGGGATGAGGTACGCTGCATCGCTAACGATAAGCATTGGTATACGCGGCGGATTAAGGAAGCGATTGAGATCCGTTTGCACCTGAGCAATATCAACAGGGACAGCGGCTTTGAGATGAAATGAACTTTTGGCAAGTTTGGGGTATTTGTAGAATATTCATCATAACTTTAAAAATGAATTGGTCTAGTTCATAAAACTTGGACATAAGAGTTATCAAGTATCACTTAACATCCTGTAAGAGTTTTAGGTCACATAATCAAGGTCAAAGGTCAATGAACTTTTGCCTTATTTGGCATATTTGTTTTAATTTCCATCATAACTTTGAAGGTTTATGGATCTAATTCATAAAATCCGGACACAACAGTAAATAAAGTATCACTGAATATCCATTGCGAGTGTTAGGTCACATGATCAAGGTCAAAGGTCCTAGGTTAATGAACTTTGGCCAGGTTGGGGGTATTTGTAGAATTGCCATCATAACTTTGAAAATTAATTGGTCTAGTTCATAAGTCCTGGACATAAGAGTTATCAAGTATCACTTAACATCCTGTGCAAGTTTTAGGTCACATGACCTAGGTCAAAGGTAGTTAATAAACCACGGCCATTTTGGGGGTATCTGTTGAATTACCATCATAACTTCAAAAGTTTATGGATCTGATTCATGAATCTAGGACATGAGAGTAATCAACTATCACTGAACATCCCTTGCGAGTGTCAGGTCACATGATCAAGGTCAAAGGTCCTTTAAGGTCAATGAACCTTGGCCAAGTTGGGGGTATTTGTAGAATTACCATCATAACTTTGAAAGTTTATGGATCTAATTCACAAAACTTGGACATAACAGTAATAAAGTATCATTGAACATCCATTGCGAGTTTCAGGTCACATGATCAAGGTCAAAGGTCCTCTAAGGTCAATGAACTTTGGGCAAGTTTGGGGTATTTGTAGAATTACCATTATAACTTTGAAAATGAATTGGTCTAGTTCATAAAACCTGGACATAAGAGTTATCAAGTATCACTTAATATCCTGTGCAAGTTTTAGGTCACATGACCTAGGTCAAAGGTAGTTGAACCTCTGCCATTTTGGGGGTATCTGTTCAATTACCATCATAACTTCAAAAATGTATGGATCTGATTCATGAATCTAGGACATTAAAGTAATCAACTATCACTGAACATCCTATGCGAGTTTCAGGTCACATGATCAAGGTCAAAGGTCCTTTAAGGTCAATGAACTTTGGCCAAGTTGGTTTTTTTTGTAGAATTACCATCATAACTTTGAAAGTTTATGGAACTAATTCATAATACTTGGACATAACAGTAATAAAGTATCACTGAACATCCATTGCGAGTTTCAGGTCACATTATCAAGGTCAAAGGTCCTTTAAGGTCAATGAACTTTTGGCAAGTTTGGGGTATTTGTAGAATATCCATCATAACTTTAAAAATGAATTGGTCTAGTTCATAAAACTTGGACATAAGAGTTATCAAATATCACTTAACATCCTGTGCGAGTTTTAGGTCACATAACCAAGGTCAAAGGTCAATGAACTTTTGCCTTATTTGGCATATTTGTTTGAATTTCCATCATAACTTTGAAGGTTTATTGATCTAATTCATAAAACTTGGACATAATAGTAATAAAGTATCACTGAAAATCCATTACGGGTGTTAGGTCACATGATCAAGGTCAAAGGTCCTTTAAGGTTACTGAACTTTGGCCAGGTTGGGGGTATTTGTAGAATTGCCATCATAACTTTGAAAATTAATTGGTCTAGTTCATAAAACTTGGACATAAGAGTTATCAAGTATCACTTAACATCCTGTGCAAGTTTTAAGTCACATGACCTTGGTAAAGGTAGTTGAACCTTGCCAATTTTGGGGGTACCTGTTGAATTACCTTTTTATAACATCAAAGTTTATGCATCTGATTCATGAATCTAGGACATGAGAGTAATCATCTATCACTGAACATCCTGTGTGAGTTTCAGGTCACATGAACAATGTCAAAGTTCATTAAAAGTCAACTAACTTTGGCCATGTTGTGGGTATTTGTTAAATTACCATCATAACTTTGAAAGTCTATGGATCTAATTCATAAAACTTGGACATATAAAAATAAAGAGTAATCAAGTATCATTGAACATCCTGTACAAGTTTCAGGTCATATGACTAAGGTCAATGCCATGGGGGTATTTGTTGCATAACCATCATAACCTTGAAAGTGTATGGATCTAGTTCATAAAACTTGGACATAAGAGTAATCAGGTATCATTAAACATTTCAAGC
The DNA here is from genome assembly GCF_018143015.1 of Lytechinus variegatus. Classification (NCBI taxonomy): domain Eukaryota; kingdom Metazoa; phylum Echinodermata; class Echinoidea; order Temnopleuroida; family Toxopneustidae; genus Lytechinus; species Lytechinus variegatus. The sequence continues at coordinate 32,832,126 of NC_054748.1, forward strand.
GAGTCTTAATTCAGATGACCACAGTCAAATGTCATTTACGGTCACTGAACTTTTTGGAGGTATATTATTAGATTGCTGTCAAAGTTAAGTCTATAAAATGTTTCTATAGGGTTAATCAAGTACCACTGACAAGTCTTAGGTCGCATGATCAAGGTCAAATGTCATTTATTGTCAATGAACATAGTATTGTATCATTATATGAATGGCGTTTTTTGTGAATAATTATTGTATAGTAGTTTTCATAGTCAGCACTGCTGCTATATTGAATCGTGTGATGCAGGTGAGACTGCTGGAGGCGCTCCACATGTTGGATTTGGAGACTACTAACCTCACAATAGTGATGCGCGAGTAGTGAGTGATCACGATTATGCCGATTTGCAAACTGTTTTGCTTTTTTGAATGTGCCACTTTGTCTTTATGTGGTTGTGATTGTATTTTCTTACTTAAGAACTGAGCATTTGTTTATTTCACGTACCTTAAGGATTAATTCTTAAAGATGGATAGCTCTCTGTTCGTGGCATGTATGTTGAGACAAATATTTCTTTCAAAGATATTACACTTGTAAATTGTTGGTGGCCCCAATTGATTGAATAATAATCTAGTTTGTTGTCATTGTTAGTAATATTGTTACGCAGGTATCCCTTTTTTCCCCTCTTACAGATAACTGTGAAATAGAGGCAATTCCTTTCTCAGATCGACCAACGGCTAGTTCTTTGAACCATAATGCAAGTATTGTTATAGCCTGTAACATGGGTTACTCTACCGGTATGGGCACTTCAACAGAGCTCATGTGTGATAACGGGACCCTTTCTGCACCTATTCCTATCTGTTATGGTAAGATCCTATCAATCTTGAATATATCTGCCAATTCACAAGTCAGACAATCTAGATTTTCAAACTTGCTTTTTTATTGTGCCATTTTGACTTGATTGGGTTGTGAAATTAAGAACTGATTATTTTTTTTTCTTTACTCATTTTAAGAATTAATTTGTAAAAGATGCTTGCTTTTGGGGGGCATTTTACTGTCTTAAATATTTCTAGCATGTTAAAAAAAATTATTTACAAATATTACAAAGGCAGGTTTTTTTTTTTTTGGGGGGGGGCTCTAATTGATTAAACAATAAGTATGTCATTTTTGTTGGTAATATTGTTACTGAGGTATCCCTTTTTCCCTCTTAAAGAAAAATGTGACGTAGATGCAATTCCTTTCTCAAATCAAACAACATTTGATTCTTTGGACAATGATACAAGTATCGTTATAGCCTCCAACATTGGCTGCTCTACCGGTATGGGTATTGCATTATGAAAAATACGAGACATTTGGCATCCTCCATCATAACTTTGAAAGTCTATGGATCTAGTTCATAAAACTTGGACATATAAAAATAAAGAGTAATCAAGTATCATTGAACATCCTGTATGAGTTTTAGGTCATATGACTAAGATCAATGCCATGTTGGGGTATTTGTTGCATAACCATCATAACCTTGAAAGTGTATGGATCTAGTTCATAAAACTTGGACAAAAGAGTAATCAGGTATCATTAAACATTTCATGCGAGTCTTAATTCAGATGAACACAGTCAAAGGTTATTTCAGGTCAATGAACTTTTTGAAGGTATATCATTGGATTTCTGTCATATCTTTCAAAGTTTAGTCTATAAAATGTTTCTATAGGGTTAATCAAGTACCACTGACAAGTCTTAGGTGGCATGATCAAGTTCAAATGTCATTTATTGTCAATGAAAATAGCATTGTATCATTATATGAATGGCGTTTTTTGTGAATAATTATTTTATAGTAGTTTTCATAGTCAGCACTGCTGCTTTATTGAATCGTGTGATTCAGGTGAGACTGCTGGAGGCGCTCCACATGTTGGATTTGGGGACTACTAACCACACAATAGTGATGCGCGAGTAGTGATTGGTCACGATTATGCCGATTTGCAAACTGTTTTGCTCTTTTGAATGTGCCACTTTGTCTTTATGTGGTTGTGATTGTATTTTCTTACTTAAGAACTGAGCATTTGTTTATTTCACGTACCTTAAGGATCAATTCCTAAAAGATGGATAGCTCTCTGTTCGTGGCATGTATGTTGAGACAAATATTTCTTTTAAAGATATTACACTTGTAAATTGTTGGTGGCCCAATTGATTGAATAATAATCTAGTTTGTTGTCATTGTTAGTAATATTGTTACGCAGGTATCCCGTTTTTTCCCCTCTTACAGATAACTGTGAAATAGAGGCAATTCCTTTCTCAGATCAACCAACGGCTGGTTCTTTGAACCATAATGCAAGTATTGTTATAGCCTGTAACATGGGTTACTCTACCGGTATGGGCACTTCAACAGAGCTCATGTGTGATAACGGGACCCTTTCTGCACCTATTCCTATCTGTTATGGTAAGATCCTATCAATCTTGAATATATCTGCCAATTTACAAGAATTCATTTAGTCAGACAATCTAGATTTTCAAACTTGCTTTTTTATTGTGCCATTTTGACTTGATTGGGTTGTGAAATTAAGAACTGATTATTTTTTTTTCTTTACTCATTTTAAGAATTAATTTGTAAAAGATGCTTGCTTTTGGGGGGCATTTTACTGTCTTAAATATTTCTAGCATGTTAAAAAAAATTATTTACAAATATTACAAAGGCAGGTTTTTTTTTTTTTGGGGGGGGGGGCTCTAATTGATTAAACAATAAGTATGTCATTTTTGTTGGTAATATTGTTACTGAGGTATCCCTTTTTCCCTCTTATAGAAAAATGTGACGTAGATGCAATTCCTTTCTCAAATCAAAGAACATTTGATTCTTTGGACAATGATACAAGTATCGTTATAGCCTCCAACATTGGCTGCTCTACCGGTATGGGTATTGCATTATGAAAAATACGAGACATTTGGCATCCTCCATCATAACTTTGAAAGTCTATGGATCTAATTCATAAAACTGGGACATATAAAAATAAAGAGTAATCAAGTATCATTGAACATCCCGTTCGAGTTTCAGGTCATATGACCAAGGTCAATGCCATGTTGGGGGTATTTGTTGCATATATAACCATCATAACTTTAAAAGTGTATGGATCTAGTTCATAAAACTTGGACAAAAGAGTAATCAGGTATCATTAAACATTTCATGCGAGTCTTAATTCAGATGACCACAGTCAAAGGTCATTTAAGGTCAATGAACTTTTTGAAGGTATATTATTGGATTTCTGTCATATCTTTCAAAGTTTAGTCTATAAAATGTTTCTATAGGGTTAATCAAGTACCACTGACAAGTCTTAGGTGGCATGATCAAGTTCAAATGTCATTTATTGTCAATGAAAATAGCATTGTATCATTATATGAATGGCGTTTTTTGTGAATAATTATTTTATAGTAGTTTTCATAGTCAGCACTGCTGCTTTATTGAATCGTGTGATTCAGGTGAGACTGCTGGAGGCGCTCCACATGTTGGATTTGGGGACTACTAACCACACAATAGTGATGCGCGAGTAGTGAGTGGTCACGATTATGCCGATTTTGAAATTGTTTTGCTCTTTTGAATGTGCCACTTTGTCTTTATGTGGTTGTGATTGTATTTTCTTACTTAAGAACTGAGCATTTGTTTATTTCACGTACCTTAAGGATCAATTCCTAAAAGATGGATAGCTCTCTGTTCGTGGCATGTATATGAGACAAATATTTCTTTTAAAGATATTACACTTGTAAATTGTTGGTGGCCCCAATTGATTGAATAATAATCTAGTTTGTTGTCATTGTTAGTAATATTGTTACGCAGGTATCCCGTTTTTTCCCCTCTTACAGATAACTGTGAAATAGAGGCAATTCCTTTCTCAGATCAACCAACGGCTGGTTCTTTGAACCATAATGCAAGTATTGTTATAGCCTGTAACATGGGTTACTCTACCGGTATGGGCACTTCAACAGAGCTCATGTGTGATAACGGGACCCTTTCTGCACCTATTCCTATCTGTTATGGTAAGATCCTATCAATCTTGAATATATCTGCCAATTTACAAGAATTCATTTAGTCAGACAATCTAGATTTTCAAACTTGCTTTTTTATTGTGCCATTTTGACTTGATTGGGTTGTGAAATTAAGAACTGATTATTTTTTTTTCTTTACTCATTTTAAGAATTAATTTGTAAAAGATGCTTGCTTTTGGGGGGCATTTTACTGTCTTAAATATTTCTAGCATGTTAAAAAAAATTATTTACAAATATTACAAAGGCAGGTTTTTTTTTTTTTTTTTTTGGGGGGGGCTCTAATTGATTAAACAATAAGTATGTCATTTTTGTTGGTAATATTGTTACTGAGGTATCCTTTTTCCTCTTATAGAAAAATGTGACGTAGATGCAATTCCTTTCTCAAATCAAACAACATTTGATTCTTTGGACAATGATACAAGTATCGTTATAGCCTCCAACATTGGCTGCTCTACCGGTATGGGTATTGCATTATGAAAAATACGAGACATTTGGCATCCTCCATCATAACTTTGAAAGTCTATGGATCTAATTCATAAAACTGGGACATATAAAATAAAGAGTAATCAAGTATCATTGAACATCCTGTTCGAGTTTCAGGTCATATGACCAAGGTCAATGCCATGTTGGGGGTATTTGTTGCATATATAACCTCATAACTTTAAAAGTGTATGGATCTAGTTCATAAAACTTGGACAAAAGAGTAATCAGGTATCATTAAACATTTCATGCGAGTCTTAATTCAGATGACCACAGTCAAAGGTCATTTAAGGTCAATGAACTTTTTGAAGGTATATTATTGGATTTCTGTCATATCTTTCAAAGTTTAGTCTATAAAATGTTTCTATAGGGTTAATCAAGTACCACTGACAAGTCTTAGGTGGCATGATCAAGTTCAAATGTCATTTATTGTCAATGAAAATAGCATTGTATCATTATATGAATGGCGTTTTTTGTGAATAATTATTTTATAGTAGTTTTCATAGTCAGCACTGCTGCTTTATTGAATCGTGTGATTCAGGTGAGACTGCTGGAGGCGCTCCACATGTTGGATTTGGGGACTACTAACCACACAATAGTGATGCGCGAGTAGTGAGTGGTCACGATTATGCCGATTTGCAAACTGTTTTGCTCTTTTGAATGTGCCACTTTGTCTTTATGTGGTTGTGATTGTATTTTCTTACTTAAGAACTGAGCATTTGTTTATTTCACGTACCTTAAGGATCAATTCCTAAAAGATGGATAGCTCTCTGTTCGTGGCATGTATGTTGAGACAAATATTTCTTTTAAAGATATTACACTTGTAAATTGTTGGTGGCCCCAATTGATTGAATAATAATCTAGTTTGTTGTCATTGTTAGTAATATTGTTACGCAGGTATCCCGTTTTTTCCCCTCTTACAGATAACTGTGAAATAGAGGCAATTCCTTTCTCAGATCAACCAACGGCTGGTTCTTTGAACCATAATGCAAGTATTGTTATAGCCTGTAACATGGGTTACTCTACGGTATGGGCACTTCAACAGAGCTCATGTGTGATAACGGGACCCTTTCTGCACCTATTCCTATCTGTTATGGTAAGATCCTATCAATCTTGAATATATCTGCCAATTTACAAGAATTCATTTAGTCAGACAATCTAGATTTTCAAACTTGCTTTTTTATTGTGCCATTTTGACTTGATTGGGTTGTGAAATTAAGAACTGATTATTTTTTTTTCTTTACTCATTTTAAGAATTAATTTGTAAAAGATGCTCGCTTTTGGGGGGCATTTTACTCTCTTAAATATTTCTAGCATGTTAAAAAAAATTATTTACAAATATTACAAAGGCAGGTTTTTTGTTTTTTTTTTTTTGGGGGGGGCTCTAATTGATTAAACAATAAGTATGTCATTTTTGTTGGTAATATTGTTACTGAGGTATCCCTTTTTCCCTCTTATAGAAAAATGTGACGTAGATGCAATTCCTTTCTCAAATCAACAACATTTGATTCTTTGGACAATGATACAAGTATCGTTATAGCCTCCAACATTGGCTGCTCTACCGGTATGGGTATTGCATTATGAAAAATACGAGACATTTGGCATCCTCCATCATAACTTTGAAAGTCTATGGATCTAATTTTAAAACTGGGACATACAAAATAAAAGTAATCAAGTATCATTGAACATCCTGTTCGAGTTTCAGGTCATATGACCAAGGTCAATGCCATGTTGGGGGTATTTGTTGCATATATAACCATCATAACTTTAAAAGTGTATGGATCTAGTTCATAAAACTTGGACAAAAGAGTAATCAGGTATCATTAAACATTTCATGCGAGTCTTAATTCAGATGACCACAGTCAAAGGTCATTTAAGGTCAATGAACTTTTAGAAGGTATATCATTGGATTTCTGTCATATCTTTCAAAGTTTAGTCTATAAAATGTTTCTATAGGGTTAATCAAGTACCACTGACAAGTCTTAGGTGGCATGATCAAGTTCAAATGTCATTTATTGTCAATGAAAATAGCATTGTATCATTATATGAATGGCGTTTTTTGTGAATAATTATTTTATAGTAGTTTTCATAGTCAGCACTGCTGCTTTATTGAATCGTGTGATTCAGGTGAGACTGCTGGAGGCGCTCCACATGTTGGATTTGGGGACTACTAACCACACAATAGTGATGCGCGAGTAGTGAGTGATCACGATTATGCCGATTTGCAAACTGTTTTGCTCTTTTGAATGTGCCACTTTGTCTTTATGTGGTTGTGATTGTATTTTCTTACTTAAGAACTGAGCATTTGTTTATTTCACGTACCTTAAGGATCAATTCCTAAAAGATGGATAGCTCTCTGTTCGTGGCATGTATATTGAGACAAATATTTCTTTTAAAGATATTACACTTGTAAATTGTTGGTGGCCCCAATTGATTGAATAATAATCTAGTTTGTTGTCATTGTTAGTAATATTGTTACGCAGGTATCCCGTTTTTTCCCCTCTTACAGATAACTGTGAAATAGAGGCAATTCCTTTCTCAGATCAACCAACGGCTGGTTCTTTGAACCATAATGCAAGTATTGTTATAGCCTGTAACATGGGTTACTCTACCGGTATGGGCACTTCAACAGAGCTCATGTGTGATAACGGGACCCTTTCTGCACCTATTCCTATCTGTTATGGTAAGATCATATCAATCTTGAATATATCTGCCAATTTACAAGAATTCATTTAGTCAGACAATCTAGATTTTCAAACTTGCTTTTTTATTGTGCCATTTTGACTTGATTGGGTTGTGAAATTAAGAACTGATTATTTTTTTTTCTTTACTCATTTTAAGAATTAATTTGTAAAAGATGCTTGCTTTTGGGGGCATTTTACTGTCTTAAATATTTCTAGCATGTTAAAAAAATTATTTACAAATATTACAAAGGCAGGTTTTTTTTTTTTTGGGGGGGGGCTCTATTGATTAAACAATAAGTATGTCATTTTTGTTGGTAATATTGTTACTGAGGTATCCTTTTTCCCTCTTATAGAAAAATGTGACGTAGATGCAATTCCTTTTCAAATCAAACAACATTTGATTCTTTGGACAATGATACAAGTATCGTTATAGCCTCCAACATTGGCTGCTCTACCGGTATGGGTATTGCATTATGAAAAATACGAGACATTTGGCATCCTCCATCATAACTTTGAAAGTCTATGGATCTAATTCATAAAACTGGGACATATAAAAATAAAAAGTAATCAAGTATCATTGAAACATCCTGTTCGAGTTTCAGGTCATATGACCAAGGTCAATGCCATGTTGGGGGTATTTGTTGCATATAAAACCATCATAACTTTAAAAGTGTATGGATCTAGTTCATAAAACTTGGACAAAAGAGTAATCAGGTATCATTAAACATTTCATGCGAGTCTTAATTCAGATGACCACAGTCAAAGGTCATTTAAGGTCAATCCTACATTCTAAGCTGGAACTTTTAGAAGGTATATTATTGGATTTCTGTCATATCTTTCAAAGTTTAGTCTATAAAATGTTTCTATAGGGTTAATCAAGTACCACTGACAAGTCTTAGGTGGCATGATCAAGTTCAAATGTCATTTATTGTCAATGAAAATAGCATTGTATCATTATATGAATGGCGTTTTTTGTGAATAATTATTTTATAGTAGTTTTCATAGTCAGCACTGCTGCTTTATTGAATCGTGTGATTCAGGTGAGACTGCTGGAGGCGCTCCACATGTTGGATTTGGGGACTACTAACCACACAATAGTGATGCGCGAGTAGTGAGTGGTCACGATTATGCCGATTTGCAAACTGTTTTGCTCTTTTGAATGTGCCACTTTGTCTTTATGTGGTTGTGATTGTATTTTCTTACTTAAGAACTGAGCATTTGTTATTTCACGTACCTTAAGGATCAATTCCTAAAAGATGGATAGCTCTCTGTTCGTGGCATGTATATTGAGACAAATATTTCTTTTAAAGATATTACACTTGTAAATTGTTGGTGGCCCAATTGATTGAATAATAATCTAGTTTGTTGTCATTGTTAGTAATATTGTTACGCAGGTATCCCGTTTTTTCCCCTCTTACAGATAACTGTGAAATAGAGGCAATTCCTTTCTCAGATCAACCAACGGCTGGTTCTTTGAACCATAATGCAAGTATTGTTATAGCCTGTAACATGGGTTACTCTACCGGTATGGGCACTTCAACAGAGCTCATGTGTGATAACGGGACCCTTTCTGCACCTATTCCTATCTGTTATGGTAAGATCCTATCAATCTTGAATATATCTGCCAATTTACAAGAATTCATTTAGTCAGACAATCTAGATTTTCAAACTTGCTTTTTTATTGTGCCATTTTGACTTGATTGGGTTGTGAAATTAAGAACTGATTATTTTTTTTTTCTTTACTCATTTTAAGAATTAATTTGTAAAAGATGCTTGCTTTTGGGGGCATTTTACTGTCTTAAATATTTCTAGCATGTTAAAAAAAATTATTTACAAATATTACAAAGGCAGGTTTTTTTTTTTTTTTTGGGGGGGGGCTCTAATTGATTAAACAATAAGTATGTCATTTTTGTTGGTAATATTGTTACTGAGGTATCCCTTTTTCCCTCTTATAGAAAAATGTGACGTAGATGCAATTCCTTTCTCAAATCAAACAACATTTGATTCTTTGGACAATGATACAAGTATCGTTATAGCCTCCAACATTGGCTGCTCTACGGTATGGGTATTGCATTATGAAAAATACGAGACATTTGGCATCCTCCATCATAACTTTGAAAGTCTATGGATCTAATTCATAAAAGGGGACATACAAAAATAAAGAGTAATCAAGTATCATTGAACATCCTGTTCGAGTTTCAGGTCATATGACCAAGGTCAATGCCATGTTGGGGGTATTTGTTGCATATATAACCATCATAACTTTAAAAGTGTATGATCTAGTTCATAAAACTTGGACAAAAGAGTAATCAGGTATCATTAAACATTTCATGCGAGTCTTAATTCAGATGACCACAGTCAAAGGTTATTTAAGGTCAATGAACTTTTAGAGGTATATCATTGGATTTCTGTCATATCTTTCAAAGTTTAGTCTATAAAATGTTTCTATAGGGTTAATCAAGTACCACTGACAAGTCTTAGGTGGCATGATCAAGTTCAAATGTCATTTATTGTCAATGAAAATAGCATTGTATGATTATATGAATGGCGTTTTTGTGAATAATTATTTTTTAGTAGTTTTCATAGTCAGCACTGCTGCTTTATTGAAATCGTGTGATTCAGGTGAGACTGCTGGAGGCGCTCCACATGTTGGATTGGGGACTACTAACCACACAATAGTGATGAGCGAGTAGTGAGTGATCACGATTATGCCGATTTGCAAACTGTTTTGCTCTTTTGAATGTGCCACTTTGTCTTTATGTGGTTGTGATTGTATTTTCTTACTTAAGAACTGAGCATTTGTTTATTTCACGTACCTTAAGGATCATTCCTAAAAGATGGATAGCTCTCTGTTCGTGGCATGTATATTGAGACAAATATTTCTTTTAAAGATATTACACTTGTAAATTGTTGGTGGCCCCAATTGATTGAATAATAATCTAGTTTGTTGTCATTGTTAGTAATATTGTTACGCAGGTATCCCGTTTTTTCCCCTCTTACAGATAACTGTGAAATAGAGGCAATTCCTTTCTCGATCAACCAACGGGGTTCTTTGAACCATAATGCAAGTATTGTTTATAGCCTGTAAACATGGGTTACTCTACCGTATGGGCACTTCAACAGAGCTCATGTGTGATAACGGGACCCTCTCTGCACCTATTCCTATCTGTTATGGTAAGATCCTATCAATCTTGAATATATCTGCCAATTTTACAAGAATTCATTTAGTCAGACAATCTAGATTTTCAAACTTGCTTTTTTATTGTGCCATTTTGACTTGATTGGGTTGTGAAATTAAGAACTGATTATTTTTTTTTTCTTTACTCATTCTAAGAATTAATTTGTAAAAGATGCTTGCTTTTGGGGGGCATTTTACTGTCTTAAATATTTCTAGCATGTTAAAAAAAATTATTTACAAATATTACAAAGGCAGGTTTTTTTCTTTTTTTTTTTTGGGGGGGGGCTCTAATTGATTAAACAATAAGTATGTCATTTTTGTTGGTATTTGTTACTGAGGTATCCCTTTTTCCCTCTTATAGAAAAATGTGACGTAGATGCAATTCCTTTCTCAAATCAAACAACATTGATTCTTTGGACAATGATACAAGTATCGTTATAGCCTCCAACATTGGCTGCTCTACCGGTATGGGTATTGCATTATGAAAAATACGAGACATTTGGCATCCTCCATCATAACTTTGAAAGTCTATGGATCTAATTCATAAAACTGGGACATATAAAAATAAAGAGTAATCAAGTATCATTGAACATCCTGTTCGAGTTTCAGGTCATATGACCAAGGTCAATGCCATGTTGGGGGTATTTGTTGCATATATAAACCATCATAACTTTAAAAGTGTATGGATCTAGTTCATAAAACTTGGACAAAAGAGTAATCAGGTATCATTAAACATTTCATGCGAGTCTTAATTCAGATGACCACAGTCAAAGGTTATTTAGGTCAATGAACTTTTTGAAGGTATATGATTGGATTTCTGTCATATCTTTCAAAGTTTAGTCTATAAAATGTTTCTATAGGGTTAATCAAGTACCACTGACAAGTCTTAGGTGGCATGATCAAGTTCAAATGTCATTTATTGTCAATGAAAATAGCATTGTATCATTATATGAATGGCGTTTTTTGTGAATAATTATTTTATAGTAGTTTTCATAGTCAGCACTGCTGCTTTATTGAATCGTCGTGTGATTCAGGTGAGACTGCTGGAGGCGCTCCACATGTTGGATTTGGGGACTACTAACCACACAATAGTGATGCGCGAGTAGTGAGTGATCACGATTATGCCGATTTGCAAACTGTTTTGCTCTTTTGAATGTGCCACTTTGTCTTTATGTGGTTGTGATTGTATTTTCTTACTTAAGAACTGAGCATTTGTTTATTTCACGTACCTTAAGGATTAATTCCTAAAGATGGATAGCTCTCTGTTCGTGGCATGTATGTTGAGACAAATATTTCTTTTAAAGATATTACACTTGTAAATTGTTGGTGGCCCCAATTGATTGAATAATAATCTAGTTTGTTGTCATTGTTAGTAATATTGTTACGCAGGTATCCCGTTTTTTCCCCTCTTACAGATAACTGTGAAATAGAGGCAATTCCTTTCTCAGATCAACCAACGGCTGGTTCTTTGAACCATAATGCAAGTATTGTTATAGCCTGTAACATGGGTTACTCTACCGGTATGGGCACTTCAACAGAGCTCATGTGTGATAACGGGACCCTTTCTGCACCTATTCCTATCTGTTATGGTAAGATCCTATCAATCTTGAATATATCTGCCAATTTACAAGAATTCATTTAGTCAGACAATCTAGATTTTCAAACTTGCTTTTTTATTGTGCCATTTTGACTTGATTGGGTTGTGAAATTAAGAACTGATTATTATTTTTTTCTTTACTCATTTTAAGAATTAATTTGTAAAAGATGCTTGCTTTTGGGGGGCATTTTACTGTCTTAAATATTTCTAGCATGTTAAAAAAATTATTTACAAATATTACAAAGCAGGTTTTTTTTTTGGGGGGGGGGGCTCTAATTGATTAAACAATAAGTATGTCATTTTTGTTGGTAATATTGTTACTGAGGTATCCCTTTTTCCCTCTTATAGAAAAATGTGACGTAGATGCAATTCCTTTCTCAAATCAAAGAACATTTGATTCTTTGGACAATGATACAAGTATCGTTATAGCCTCCAACATTGGCTGCTCTACGGTATGGGTATTGCATTATGAAAAATACGAGACATTTGGCATCCTCCATCATAACTTTGAAAGTCTATGGATCTAATTCATAAAACTGGGACATATAAAAATAAAAAGTAATCAAGTATCAAACATCCTGTTCGAGTTTCAGGTCATATGACCAAGGTCAATGCCATGTTGGGGGTATTTGTTGCATAACCATCATAACTTTAAAAGTGTATGGATCTAGTTCATAAAACTTGGACAAAAGAGTAATCAGGTATCATTAAACATTTCATGCGAGTCTTAATTCAGATGACCACAGTCAAAGGTCATTTAAGGTCAATGAACTTTTTGAAGGTATATTATTGGATTTCTGTCATATCTTTCAAAGTTTAGTCTATAAAATGTTTCTATAGGGTTAATCAAGTACCACTGACAAGTCTTAGGTGGCATGATCAAGTTCAAATGTCATTTATTGTCAATGAAAATAGCATTGTATCATTATATGAATGGCGTTTTTTGTGTGAATAATTATTTTATAGTAGTTTTCATAGTCAGCACTGCTGCTTTATTGAATCGTTTGATTCAGGTGAGACTGCTGGAGGCGCTCCACATGTTGGATTTGGGGACTACTAACCACACAATAGTGATGCGCGAGTAGTGATATTTATTTCACGTTTCTTGTTCCTCTTCTCGTGAGTTTGTTTTTCAAGATACGTTTTCTCTACAGGCGGGTTGTCTTCGCTTCTCCGCCCCGTAGCTTCGCGCCTTCCTGCGTGTCGCGGGCGTTGTCTACGCTCCTTTTTAATTCTTTATTCCTCTTTATTCTCTGACTTCTTCGTCTTTACGACTCGTCGTGAATTTAACTGAATTAATTTCTCTTCCTCAGTTAGGTTCTGTAGGACGTCAGGAGCGTCGTATTCTTCTCGTTGCAAGATCCTTTGTTTCTTGTTTCGAGTTGGTTGATTGTTCTTTTGTTTCAATCAATCCTTTGTTCTTGTGTTTCTTAATTGATTTACTTGTTTAATTAATTAATTAATTAATTATTAATTAATTGTGATTAATTATAAAAAAAAAACAAAATTTTTTTTTTTTTTTTTTTTTTTTTTTTTTTTTTTTCCCTTTTCTTTCACAAGAATACTTAGAAAATATTTTTTTTTCTTTTTCAGGAAGCCGCCTTCTGTCAACGGTCGTCGCCCTTGACTCGGCTTTCCTTCCCGGGAAAGTTTTTATTTGTCTTTCCCCCTTTCTTTCCAGATCAGCTCCCGGTCTCCGGACTTATAAAATTTTCTAGCTGATCCTCACCTCAAAAAAAAAAAAAAAAATTTTTTTTTTTTTTACAGGTGGACACAACAAAAAAAAAAAAAAAAAAAGAAAAACTTGTGTTTTCTTTAGTTTCTTCCTTCTTCAGAAAGTAGCAGAAGCACCTTTTTGTTGTGGCCTTTTTCTATCGGACTTCTTTAGGGACAGTTTTTCATAATAATTCTTTGACTATTACTGTTCCCTTTTGTTCTGGATTTTACCTTGTATCATCCTTGTGAGTTGTTTTTTCTTTTAACTCTCAAAAAGTCCGTTTTTTGAGGTCTCTTGACTTCAGGGTTGGGGTTTGTTACCCCCCTACCCCCTTGTTTCTTCTCTGTTTCTTATCTTACTACTAGATCACCCTACGGCAATAATGAGCCTTTCGGACTCTCTTCCAGAGGAGCCTCAGGCGACCGCTGTTTCGGGGTCCAACACCGGGGTCTTATTCCCCACCACAGGTAGTATTGTGTGTGAGAACAGAGTCATAGCTCTCTCGAGCTCTAGGGGTGGAACCGTGGACGCGCGTTCACGTGCCCCGCCTAACAAGGGTGGAACCGTGGATTTGCGACCACGTGCCCGCACGGTGATGGCCAAGGTTTCCGTCCCGGAACCTGAACCTTTATCGGGGAGCGCCGCACTAGTTCAGAAAACGGCGACTCCTCTAGGGCTGTCAGACCCACCGGCCATCGGGTCACCTAAAGTCCGGGGGAGAGCACGGGTCTCTCCACCCGGCAAAGACCAGGCTCGATGCCGCATAAGACCCCGCAAGGGAGCAGCGGCAAAGGGCTACCAGCCCCTGGTCGGAAGAGGCACCTGAGCCCGACCGTGTCGGACTCTCAGTTTAATCTGACACCGTCAGATTCGGCCGATGCCTCCTCTCGCTCGGCTAGCTCTCCCCGCGGGAGAGCTATGGAGAGGAAGACAGGTGCAGCCCAGCCTCTTGTCCCTTCTTCCGCTCCGGCGCCGGAGCAACCGAAGAAGAAGAAAAAGAAGAAGAGTAGATCCACAGACGTAAGCCCCGCTCCGTCGGGCGGTCTGCCCTCTGATTCTTTTGATGGCCAGGCCTCTCAGCTTCTCAAGCTACTCCAGAGTGCCTTTCAGCACTGCGGGTTTTTACCCCCAGGCTCGCCTGCTTCAGCCGACGGTAATACCAACCGACCGGATCAAGCAGGCACCGGCCATCCAACACACCGAGGTGCCCCAAGCGTTTCTCTCGAACCGCCGGTTCTCCAACCCATGCAGCCTCCGCCCGTGAATGCTCAGGTTCGGCCTCCCCCGGAGGTCCGTCCCCGTGAACCCGATCTTGGCACTCATCGCCACTCGAGCCTTTCACGTGCGCCTGCATCCCTCGGGGCCCCGCCCGGCGAGGAGACATGGGTTGATTCCCCCTCTCCGGAGGCGGAACAGGCTGTTTCGGGGGACGAGTCTATTCTCGATCCACCCAGTAGCCCGGTTCCCCAACCGTCGGCTAACACAGCACAGGATGCCATGGAGATCCTCCACAAATATCTCCCGCATATTTACTCGTCTAACGAGCCGTCTGAGGGAGATATGGGATCTCTTTTCTTCCCGCAGCAACGGAAATCCGCTCAGGGTATCCCACTCACGAACGATTTCAAGGCTGCGTACGAGAGGGCGGCTGCCATGGCCAGCTCGCCCGGCTCCCAGGGAAGAAAGCCGGTATCCTTTGGTAAGGGCTTTACCTTCACAAAGGATGATACCGAGGCGTTCTTTTCCCCCAAGACGTTCTCCCCCAGCTTGATCGCATCGGGGCACGCATGGGGACCCGTTTCTCATCTAACCACTTTGCGTCCGTTGAGAAACCGGATGTTAAGTACGAGGCCTTGATTCGTTCAGCCCTCAGACTTACAGCCTTTCTCGGGGCCCTGCTCGGCCTTCGAGCACAGTCCTCCGATTTGGAAGTAACCACCAATGACGGTGCTCTCATCGATGAGGCACTCCTCTCATTGGTGGGCGAGCTTTGGATGCAGCTGGCCGCTGCGGCCACTACCGTTTCCAACTCACGCAGAACTCGTGTCCTCAGCAAATTGGGCATTGCGCCCAAGGACCTACTTGAGTTTCTGCCTGGCGTCCCCCAAACGAACAAGCACTTGTTTGGGGGCGAGGTCGCTTCCCTGCTAAAGGAAGAGATTGATGGACGCAAGCAGGCCTCTGAGCTTCTCAAGGACCTCAGAGCCTCGCGCCCGACGGCCCCACCCACGAAGAAGCCGGCCCCCAAGGCCCGTCCTTCCTCTCGTCCAGTGGTGCCCCGCCTCAACCCCGTGCTCACGCTCCGTCGAACCGTAGAACTCACACTAGACCTCCACTGAGTGCCTCACGTGGTGGTCGGGGTAGAGGCAGCCGGCCAGCCTCTAAGCCCCGGCTAAGCCCAAACAGTCCTTTTGACGGGCTTCCCCGAGCGCTGGGACCGGTCGGCGGGCGTCTCCGTCATTTCCTCCCTGCTTGGGAGGAAATGACGGACGACGCATTCATCTTATCCGTCGTGCGAGATGGCTTCTATATCGAGATAGAGGCCTTCCCGCACGGCGCGATTCGATCCGCCCCTCTGACCGTCTCCTCTCTTCATCAGCGGTACATCGAATCAGAGATCGGTGCTCTGCTGGAGAAGGAGGCAATCGAGAGGGTCACAGACAACCCTCTCCTCTGTCTCTCCTCAATCTTCGTCGTCCCCAAGCGCTCGGGGAAACTCAGGATGATTCTGAACATGAAAATGATCAACGAATTCATCCAGCCAGACCATTTCAGAATGGAAACACTGGCCTCGATCCTCCCGTCTCTGAAGGCATCGGATTGGGCTGCCTCACTAGACCTCAAAGACGCCTACTTCCACATTCCCATTCACCCGCCTCGCGGGACCTTTTGGGTTTTCGCTTCAAAGAAGCAACTTACAGATACCGGGCAATGCCTTTCGGCTTACGCCCGGCACCCAGAGTTTTCACTCGGGTGGTCACCGCAGTGGCCGCCCACCTGAGAAAACAAGGTCTAAGACTCTTCGTTTATCTCGACGACTGGTTACTGGTCGCAGACTCAGAGGCCAAACTTCTGTCCCACCTATCCCTTCTTCTGCGGGTCACCCAGAAACTGGGATTTATAGTGAACTGGGAGAAGTCGGATCTCTTACCCTCTCGCAGTCCCACTTATTTGGGCGCGGTTCTAGACCTGCCAAACCAGATCGCCAGACCAAGCCCGGACAGAGTTCAGGCAATCGTCTCGTTAGCTCGCGCTCTGAGAGCGCGCAACTCTGTGACAGCTCGCACATGGCTGAGACTTCTCGGGCACATGGCAAGCCTCGTCGACATTCTTCAGGATTGTCGCCTGCTCATGAGACCCTTTCAGAGATACCTCTTGCGTTATTTCAAACCGAACGCAGACACTCTGCTCCTCCGGATTCCCGTCTCGGGAAATCCGTCTCAATCTGGCCGCTTGGACACACACGTCCTTTGTAGCGAAGGGCAAGCCCTTCCGTACCCCTCTTCCATCAGCCGCTCTGACCACAGATGCGTCGCTTACGGGATGGGGCGGCCATTGTGCAGGGGAAATGGTCTCGGGTGTTTGGTCGTTCCATCACACCTTACCCCATATCAATGTGTTGGAGATGAAGGCTGTCATACAATCCCTTCAACATTTCCAACACAGGTTAGTCGGTCGAACGGTCCTGATTCGCACAGACAAGTCGGTGGCGGCTTATATCAACCGCCAGGGCGGTACCCGATCGAGCTCTCTCAACGCCCTCGCTGCGGAGCTTTGGGAGTGGTGCCGCCGTGCGAAGATCGTTCCAATTGCCTCGTATATTCCCGGCAGCGACAACTTGATAGCCGATTTCTTGTCCCGGGCCGGTGCCTACCATCCGCATGGTCTCTCCACCCGGTGATATTCCAGTCTCTCCAAGCCCTGTGGGGGCCCCTGGAAATAGACTTATTTGCCACGGCTCTCAACCGGAAGTTACCGACGTTCTGTTCTCGCGCCAACGAAACAGAAGCAACTTCCCTGGATGCTTTCTCCATTCATGGGGGGATCGGAGGTGTTATGCGTTCCCTCCGTTTCGCCTCATACCCCAGGTATTGAGGAAAGTGAAGGAAGACCAAGCCTGGCTTCTTCTAGTGGCCCCCTATTGGCCAAGGAGGTTCTGGTTTCCACAACTCCTAGAACTGTTGGAGGGGGACCCGTTCACTCTCCCCCTGAGGTCAGACCTAATTTCTCAGCCCCTCTCGGGGATCTTGCATCCTCGGCCAGCGGTTCTCCACTTGACCGCATGGCCGTTATCGGGCAGGACGCCAGAGCGTTAGGCCTCTCTGATCGTGCCTCTGAATTGGTGATTCAAAGTCGGAGAAACTCGACTCTTGATCTTTACAATTCTCGTTTGGGCCGTTTCTCGGACTGGTGCGCCGCGCGTTCTGTTGACCCTCGCAGCTCTTCCCTCGCCTCCATTGCTGCTTTCTTTGTTCACCTTTTCGACATCGGTCGTTCGCTTTCCACCATTAGAGGCTTCCGGTCGGCCATTGCCGCCTTCCATTCCGGATTTCCAGATGGTTCCAACGTTTCTAATTCCAGTCTCCTTTCTAGACTGATGAGAGCCTTTTTCTTAAAGCGACCTCCGAAGAAAAGTCTGGCTCCTTCCTGGAGCCTCCCGGCTGTGCTTAACGCCTTGGCTAAGCCTCCTTTTGAACCTCTGGCCAAGAGTTCCTTGCATGACTTGTCTATCAAGACTGCCTTTCTTATCGCTGTAGCTTCCGGTCAAAGACGCAGCTCTATTCACGCTTTGTGCATTTCTCCCGGTCACATCCGGTGGGAACGGCGTGGAGTCCGCTTGATTCCAACCCCGTCCTTCATTGCTAAGAACCAGACTGCCACTTCTGGTTCGATTGAGTTCTTCCTAGCACCCCTATCAGATCTTTCATCAGTTCCTGAAGACAAGGTCTGGTGCCCGGTCAGGGCCTTGAAGTGGTACCTGGATAGAACGAAGACGCTTCGCAACTCTGATCAATTGTTTGTCACATCACGCGAGCCGCATGCGGCAGCGTCGCGAGACACCATCTCCCGCTGGATCGTTGATGCGATCAAGTCAGCTGGTGATGATGCTCTCCTTTCTGACACTAGGCCGAGAGCCCATGACACTCGAAGTATCGCCACTTCCTGGGCTCTTTTTAATGGAGTCGCCTTGGACGACATTCTAAGAGCAGCCTTTTGGCGCTCTTCTAACTCTTTTACTTCCTTTTATTTAAAGGACATCCCTTCGGGAGAGGCCTTATTTGCCTCCTCTGCTCTCAAAGCAGCGGCCCCCGTGTCTTAATCTCCCCTTTACGCACTCCTTCTAGACATGCCTCCCTTCACGTTGAATCCGTGTTGGTCTAGCAAATCAAATGGGTATATCCCAGTTATTGATGTAAATTATGAAAATACTTACCTGATTTTCTTATTTACGAGATAACTGGATATACCCATTTGAACCCTCCCTCCTACCCCTCGCCTTGTGTGACAACATGTCTTTTTTACAGGCTCATGAGAGGAAATGGACGCCAAATTGCGCGATGATCTTGGATAGTGCGTCAATAGGGAGATGCAGCGCGCGCGCAGGAAAAATTGTGTACTCTATATTCGGCACGCAAGTCCATTGTAATGAACTAGCAAATCAAATGGGTATATCCAGTTATCTCGTAAATAAGAAAATCAGGTAAGTATTTCATATTTTTATAGTAGTTTTCATAGTCAGCACTGCTGCTTTATTGAATCGTGTGATTCAGGTGAGACTGCTGGAGGCGCTCCACATGTTGGATTTGGGGACTACTAACCACACAATAGTGATGCGCGAGTAGTGAGTGGTTACGATTATGCCGATTTGCAAACTGTTTTTCTCTTTTGAATGTGCCACTTTGTCTTTATGTGGTTGTGATTGTATTTTCTTACTTAAGAACTGAGCATTTGTTTATTTCACGTACCTTAAGGATCAATTCCTAAAAGATGGATAGCTCTCTGTTCATGGCATGTATGTTGAGACAAATATTTCTTTTAAAGATATTACACTTGTAAATTGTTGGTGGCCCCAATTGATTGAATAATAATCTAGTTTGTTGTCATTGTTAGTAATATTGTTACGCAGGTATCCCGTTTTTTCCCCTCTTACAGATAACTGTGAAATAGAGGCAATTCCTTTCTCAGATCAACCAACGGCTGGTTCTTTGAACCATAATGCAAGTATTGTTATCGCCTGTAACATGGGTTACTCTACCGGTATGGGCACTTCAACAGAGCTCATGTGTGATAACGGGACCCTTTCTGCACCTATTCCTATCTGTTATGGTAAGATCCTATCAATCTTGAATATATCTGCCAATTTACAAGAATTCATTTAGTCAGACAATCTAGATTTTCAAACTTGCTTTTTTATTGTGCCATTTTGACTTGATTGGGTTGTGAAATTAAGAACTGATTATTTTTTTTCTTTACTCATTTTAAGAATTAATTTGTAAAAGATGCTTGCTTATGGCATTACGTGAATCCTGTGTTTAAAAAATACCCCACCAGCTTATAACACAGGAACCCCATTGCCCTGCGTGTTATGTCAATGGGAGGTCAGGTGGGGAATCTGAAACCCCAATTTCAGATTTTGGGAGAGCTTCAATTCTCTCGTTTAAACTGGGGTGGGACTCATTTGACTGCTGATAAGGCCTTACGTGTAAGTCAATGGGAACTCAAGTGGGGTATCGACACCCCATTTTCAGTTTTTTGGGAAAGTTAAGTTTTTCTCGTTTAAACTGGGGTGGGGTCGACTGCAGCTGCTGATAAGAGCTGAACAAACACCGCACTGGAAACCGCAACATCTCTCTCTCCCTCTGCCTGGCCGTATGAAGGTCACTTCTCCTTGGGGGGAAGGTGGATTATTATCTGGGAGAGTGTGTGGTTGTTTACTTAAGGATTACCATTCCCGCTGATATCGGGGATGGGGGGGGGCAGTGAGAGAAGCTTGGAATTTGAAATTGGGGTGTCAGAGGAGATCTGTTTTTAAACACAAATTTTCGTAATGGGGGGGCATTTTGCTGTCTTAAATATTTCTAGCATGTTAAAAAAAATTATTTACAAATATTACAAAGGCAGGTTTTTTTTTTTTTTTTTTTTTTGGGGGGGGCTCTAATTGATTAAACAATAAGTATGTCATTTTTGTTGGTAATATTGTTACTGAGGTATCCCTTTTTCCCTCTTATAGAAAAATGTGACATAGATGCAATTCCTTTCTCAAATCAAACAACATTTGATTCCTTGGACAATGATACAAGTATCGTTATAGCCTCCAACATTGGCTGCTCTACCGGTATGGGTATTGCATTATGAAAAATACGAGACATTTGGCATCCTCCATCATAACTTTGAAAGTCTATGGATCTAATTCATAAAGCTGGGACATATAAAAATAAAAAGTAATCAAGTATCAAACATCCTGTTCGAGTTTCAGGTCATATGACCAAGGTCAATGCCATATTGGGGGTATTTGTTGGATATATAACCATCATAACTTTAAAAGTGTATGGATCTAGTTCATAAAACTTGGACAAAAGAGTAATCAGGTATCATTAAACATTTCATGCGAGTCTTAATTCAGATGACCACAGTCAAAGGTCATTTAAGGTCAATGAACTTTTTGAAGGTATATTATTGGATTTCTGTCATATCTTTCAAAGTTTAGTCTATAAAATGTTTCTATAGGGTTAATCAAGTACCACTGACAAGTCTTAGGTGGCATGATCAAGTTCAAATGTCATTTATTGTCAATGAAAATAGCATTGTATCATTATATGAATGACGTTTTTTGTGAATAATTATTTTATAGTAGTTTTCATAGTCAGCACTGCTGCTTTATTGAATCGTGTGATTCAGGTGAGACTGCTGGAGGCGCTCCACATGTTGGATTTGGGGACTACTAACCACACAATAGTGATGCGCGAGTAGTGAGTGGTCACGATTATGCCGATTTGCAAACTGTTTTGCTCTTTTGAATGTGCCACTTTGTCTTTATGTGGTTGTGATTGTATTTTCTTACTTAAGAACTGAGCATTTGTTTATTTCACGTACCTTAAGGATCAATTCCTAAAAGATGGATAGCTCTCTGTTCGTGGCATGTATGTTGAGACAAATATTTCTTTTAAAGATATTACACTTGTAAATTGTTGGTGGCCCCAATTGATTGAATAATAATCTAGTTTGTTGTCATTGTTAGTAATATTGTTACGCAGGTATCCCGTTTTTTCCCCTCTTACAGATAACTGTGAAATAGAGGCAATTCCTTTCTCAGATCAACCAACGGCTGGTTCTTTGAACCATAATGCAAGTATTGTTATAGCCTGTAACATGGGTTACTCTACCGGTATGGGCACTTCAACAGAGCTCATGTGTGATAACGGGACCCTTTCTGCACCTATTCCTATCTGTTATGGTAAGATCCTATCAATCTTGAATAATCTGCCAATTTACAAGAATTCATTTAGTCAGACAATCTAGATTTTCAAACTTGCTTTTTTATTGTGCCATTTTGACTTGATTGGGTTGTGAAATTAAGAACTGATTATTTTTTTTTCTTCACTCATTTTAAGAATTAATTTGTAAAAGATGCTTGCTTTTTGGGGGCATTTTACTGTCTTAAATATTTCTAGCATGTTAAAAAAAATTATTTACAAATATTACAAGGGCAGGTTTTTTTTTTTTTTTTTTTGGGGGGGGCTCTAATTGATTAAACAATAAGTATGTCATTTTTGTTGGTAATATTGTTACTGAGGTATCCCTTTTTCCCTCTTATAGAAAAATGTGACGTAGATGCAATTCCTTTCTCAAATCAAACAACATTTGATTCTTTGGACAATGATACAAGTATCGTTATAGCCTCCAACATTGGCTGCTCTACCGGTATGGGTATTGCATTATGAAAAATACGAGACATTTGGCATCCTCCATCATAACTTTGAAAGTCTATGGATCTAATTCATAAAACTGGGACATATAAAAATAAAAAGTAATCAAGTATCAAACATCCTGTTCGAGTTTCAGGTCATATGACCAAGGTCAATGCCATGTTGGGGGTATTTGTTGCATAACCATCATAACTTTAAAAGTGTATGGATCTAGTTCATAAAACTTGGACAAAAGAGTAATCAGGTATCATTTAAATTTCATGCGAGTCTTAATTCAGATGACCACAGTCAAAGGTCATTTAAGGTCAATGAACTTTTTGAAGGTATATTATTGGATTTCTGTCATATCTTTCAAAGTTTAGTCTATAAAATGTTTCTATAGGGTTAATCAAGTACCACTGACAAGTCTTAGGTGGCATGATCAAGTTCAAATGTCATTTATTGTCAATGAAAATAGCATTGTATCATTATATGAATGGCGTTTTTTGTGAATAATTATTTTATAGTAGTTTTCATAGTCAGTACTGCTGCTTTATTGAATCGTGTGATTCAGGTGAGACTGCTGGAGGCGCTCCACATGTTGGATTTGGGGACTACTAACCACACAATAGTGATGCGCGAGTAGTGAGTGGTCACGATTATGCCGATTTGCAAACTGTTTTTGCTCTTTTGAATGTGCCACTTTGTCTTTATGTGGTTGTGATTGTATTTTCTTACTTAAGAACTGAGCATTTGTTTATTTCACGTACCTTAAGGATCAATTCCTAAAAGATGGATAGCTCTCTGTTCGTGGCATGTATATTGAGACAAATATTTCTTTTAAAGATATTACACTTGTAAATTGTTGGTGGCCCCAATTGATTGATTATAATCTAGTTTGTTGTCATTGTTAGTAATATTGTTACGCAGGTATCCCGTTTTTTCCCCTCTTACAGATAACTGTGAAATAGAGGCAATTCCTTTCTCAGATCAACCAACGGCTGGTTCTTTGAACCATAATGCAAGTATTGTTATCGCCTGTAACATGGGTTACTCTACCGGTATGGGCACTTCAACGGAGCTCATGTGTGATAACGGGACCCTTTCTGCACCTATTCCTATCTGTTATGGTAAGATCCTATCAATCTTGAATATATCTGCCAATTTACAAGAATTCATTTAGTCAGACAATCTAGATTTTCAAACTTGCTTTTTTATTGTGCCATTTTGACTTGATTGGGTTGTGAAATTAAGAACTGATTATTTTTTTTTCTTTACTCATTTTAAGAATTAATTTGTAAAAGATGCTTGCTTTTGGGGGGCATTTTACTGTCTTAAATATTTCTAGCATGTTAAAAAAAATTATTTACAAATATTACAAAGGCAGGTTGTTTTTTTTTTTTTTTTGGGGGGGGCTCTAATTGATTAAACAATAAGTATGTCATTTTTGTTGGTAATATTGTTACTGAGGTATCCTTTTTCCCTCTTATAGAAAAATGTGACATAGATGCAATTCCTTTCTCAAATCAAACAACATTTGATTCTTGGACAATGATACAAGTATCGTTATAGCCTCCAACATTGGCTGCTCTACTGGTATGGGTATTGCATTATGAAAAATACGAGACATTTGGCATCCTCCATCATAACTTTGAAAGTCTATGGATCTAATTCATAAAGCTGGGACATATAAAAATAAAAAGTAATCAAGTATCAAACATCCTGTTCGAGTTTCAGGTCATATGACCAAGGTCAATGCCATGTTGGGGGTATTTGTTGCATATATAACCATCATAACTTTAAAAGTGTATGGATCTAGTTCATAAAACTTGGACAAAAGAGTTATCAGGTATCATTAAACATTTCATGCGAGTCTTAATTCAGATGACCACAGTCAAAGGTCATTTAAGGTCAATGAACTTTTTGAAGGTATATTATTGGATTTCTGTCATATCTTTCAAAGTTTAGTCTATAAAATGTTTCTATAGGGTTAATCAAGTACCACTGACAAGTCTTAGGTGGCATGATCAAGTTCAAATGTCATTTATTGTCAATGAAAATAGCATTGTATCATTATATGAATGGCGTTTTTTGTGAATAATTATTTTATAGTAGTTTTCATAGTCAGCACTGCTGCTTTATTGAATCGTGTGATTCAGGTGAGACTGCTGGAGGCGCTCCACATGTTGGATTTGGGGACTACTAACCACACAATAGTGATGCGCGAGTAGTGAGTGGTCACGATTATGCCGATTTGCAAACTGTTTTGCTCTTTTGAATGTGCCACTTTGTCTTTATGTGGTTGTGATTGTATTTTCTTACTTAAGAACTGAGCATTTGTTTATTTCACGTACCTTAAGGATCAATTCCTAAAAGATGGATAGCTCTCTGTTCGTGGCATGTATGTTGAGACAAATATTTCTTTTAAAGATATTACACTTGTAAATTGTTGGTGGCCCCAATTGATTGAAAATAATCTAGTTTGTTGTCATTGTTAGTAATATTGTTACGCAGGTATATCCGTTTTTTCCCCTCTTACAGATAACTGTGAAATAGAGGCAATTCCTTTCTCAGATCAACCAACGGCTGTTCTTTGAACCATAATGCAAGTATTGTTATAGCCTGTAACATGGGTTACTCTACCGGTATGGGCACTTCAACAGAGCTCATGTGTGATAACGGGACCCTTTCTGCACCTATTCCTATCTGTTATGGTAAGATCATATCAATCTTGAATATATCTGCCAATTTACAAGAATTCATTTAGTCAGACAATCTAGATTTTCAAACTTGCTTTTTTATTGTGCCATTTTGACTTGATTGGGTTGTGAAATTAAGAACTGATTATTTTTTTTTCTTTACTCATTTTAAGAATTAATTTGTAAAAGATGCTTGCTTTTGGCATTACGTGAATCCTGTGTTTAAAAAATACCCCACCAGCTTATAACACAGGAACCCCATTGCCCTGCGTGTTATGTCAATGGGAGGTCAGGTTGGGAATCTGAAACCCCAATTTCAGATTTTGGGAGAGCTTCAATCTCTCGTTTAAACTGGGGTGGGACTCATTTGACTGCTGATAAGGCTTACGTGTAAGTCAATGGGAACTCAAGTGGGGTATCGACACCCCATTTTCAGTTTTTGGGGAAAGTTAGGTTTTTCTCGTTTAAACTGGGGTGGGGTCGACTGCAGCTGCTGATAAGAGCTGAACAAACACCGCACTGGAAACCGCAACATCTCTCTCTCCCTCTGCCTGGCCGTATGAAGGTCACTTCTCCTTGGGGGGAAGGTGGATTATTATCTGGGAGAGTGTGTGGTTGTTTACTTAAGGATTACCATTCCCGCTGATATCGGGGATGGGGGGGGGGGGGCAGTGAGAGAAGCTTGGATTTGAAATTGGGGTGTCAGAGGAGATCTGTTTTTAAACACAAATTTTCGTAATGGGGGGGCATTTTGCTGTCTTAAATATTTCTAGCATGTTAAAAAAAATTATTTACAAATATTACAAAGGCAGGTTTTTTTTTTTTTTTTGGGGGGGGGGCTCTAATTGATTAAACAATAAGTATGTCATTTTTGTTGGTAATATTGTTACTGAGGTATCCTTTTTCCCTCTTATAGAAAAATGTGACATAGATGCAATTCCTTTCTCAAATCAAACAACATTTGATTCCTTGGACAATGATACAAGTATCGTTATAGCCTCCAACATTGGCTGCTCTACCGTATGGGTATTGCATTATGAAAAATACGAGACATTTGGCATCCTCCATCATAACTTTGAAAGTCTATGGATCTAATTCATAAAGCTGGGACATATAAAAATAAAAAGTAATCAAGTATCAAACATCCTGTTCGAGTTTCAGGTCATATGACCAAGGTCAATGCCATGTTGGGGGTATTTGTTGCATATATAACCATCATAACTTTAAAAGTGTATGGATCTAGTTCATAAAACTTGGACAAAAGAGTAATCAGGTATCATTAAACATTTCATGCGAGTCTTAATTCAGATGACCACAGTCAAAGGTCATTTAAGGTCAATGAACTTTTTGAAGGTATATTATTGGATTTCTGTCATATCTTTCAAAGTTTAGTCTATAAAATGTTTCTATAGGGTTAATCAAGTACCACTGACAAGTCTTAGGTGGCATGATCAAGTTCAAATGTCATTTATTGTCAATGAAAATAGCATTGTATCATTATATGAATGGCGTTTTTTGTGAATAATTATTTTATAGTAGTTTTCATAGTCAGCACTGCTGCTTTATTGAATCGTGTGATTCAGGTGAGACTGCTGGAGGCGCTCCACATGTTGGATTTGGGGACTACTAACCACACAATAGTGATGCGCGAGTAGTGAGTGGTCACGATTATGCCGATTTGCAAACTGTTTTTGCTCTTTTGAATGTGCCACTTTGTCTTTATGTGGTTGTGATTGTATTTTCTTACTTAAGAACTGAGCATTTGTTTATTTCACGTACCTTAAGGATCAATTCCTAAAAGATGGATAGCTCTCTGTTCGTGGCATGTATGTTGAGACAAATATTTCTTTTAAGATATTACACTTGTAAATTGTTGGTGGCCCCAATTGATTGAATAATAATCTAGTTTGTTGTCATTGTTAGTAATATTGTTACGCAGGTATCCCGTTTTTTCCCCTCTTACAGATAACTGTGAAATAGAGGCAATTCCTTTCTCAGATCAACCAACGGCTGGTTCTTTGAACCATAATGCAAGTATTGTTATAGCCTGTAACATGGGTTACTCTACCGGTATGGGCACTTCAACAGAGCTCATGTGTGATAACGGGACCCTTTCTGCACCTATTCCTATCTGTTATGGTAAGATCCTATCAATCTTGAATATATCTGCCAATTTACAAGAATTCATTTAGTCAGACAATCTAGATTTTCAAACTTGCTTTTTTATTGTGCCATTTTGACTTGATTGGGTTGTGAAATTAAGAACTGATTATTATTTTTTTCTTCACTCATTTTAAGAATTAATTTGTAAAAGATGCTTGCTTTTTGGGGGCATTTTACTGTCTTAAATATTTCTAGCATGTTAAAAAAAATTATTTACAAATATTACAAAGGCAGGTTTTTTTTTTTTTTTGGGGGGGGGCTCTAATTGATTAAACAATAAGTATGTCATTTTTGTTGGTAATATTGTTACTGAGGTATCCCTTTTTCCCTCTTATAGAAAAATGTGACGTAGATGCAATTCCTTTCTCAAATCAAAGAACATTTGATTCTTTGGACAATGATACAAGTATCGTTATAGCCTCCAACATTGGCTGCTCTACCGGTATGGGTATTGCATTATGAAAAATACGAGACATTTGGCATCCTCCATCATAACTTTGAAAGTCTATGGATCTAATTCATAAAACTGGGACATATAAAAATAAAAAGTAATCAAGTATCAAACATCCTGTTCGAGTTTCAGGTCATATGACCAAGGTCAATGCCATGTTGGGGGTATTTGTTGCATAACCATCATAACTTTAAAAGTGTATGGATCTAGTTCATAAAACTTGGACAAAAGAGTAATCAGGTATCATTAAACATTTCATGCGAGTCTTAATTCAGATGACCACAGTCAAAGGTCATTTAAGGTCAATGAACTTTTTGAAGGTATATTATTGGATTTCTGTCATATCTTTCAAAGTTTAGTCTATAAAATGTTTCTATAGGGTTAATCAAGTACCACTGACAAGTCTTAGGTGGCATGATCAAGTTCAAATGTCATTTATTGTCAATGAAAATAGCATTGTATCATTATATGAATGGCGTTTTTTGTGAATAATTATTTTATAGTAGTTTTCATAGTCAGCACTGCTGCTTTATTGAATCGTTTGATTCAGGTGAGACTGCTGGAGGCGCTCCACATGTTGGATTTGGGGACTACTAACCACACAATAGTGATGCGCGAGTAGTGAGTGGTCACGATTATGCCGATTTGCAAACTGTTTTTCTCTTTTGAATGTGCCACTTTGTCTTTATGTGGTTGTGATTGTATTTTCTTACTTAAGAACTGAGCATTTGTTTATTTCACGTACCTTAAGGATCAATTCCTAAAAGATGGATAGCTCTCTGTTCGTGGCATGTATATTGAGACAAATATTTCTTTTAAAGATATTACACTTGTAAATTGTTGGTGGCCCCAATTGATTGAATAATAATCTAGTTTGTTGTCATTGTTAGTAATATTGTTACGCAGGTATCCCGTTTTTTCCCCTCTTACAGATAACTGTGAAATAGAGGCAATTCCTTTCTCAGATCAACCAACGGCTGGTTCTTTGAACCATAATGCAAGTATTGTTATAGCCTGTAACATGGGTTACTCTACCGGTATGGGCACTTCAACAGAGCTCATGTGTGATAACGGGACCCTTTCTGCACCTATTCCTATCTGTTATGGTAAGATCCTATCAATCTTGAATATATCT
Source organism: Lytechinus variegatus (assembly GCF_018143015.1). NCBI lineage: Eukaryota > Metazoa > Echinodermata > Echinoidea > Temnopleuroida > Toxopneustidae > Lytechinus > Lytechinus variegatus. Next base: position 32,861,133 of record NC_054748.1, read on the forward strand.
GCCAATTTACAAGAATTCATTTAGTCAGACAATCTAGATTTTCAAACTTGCTTTTTTATTGTGCCATTTTGACTTGATTGGGTTGTGAAATTAAGAACTGATTATTTTTTTTTTCTTTACTCATTTTAAGAATTAATTTGTAAAAGATGCTTGCTTTTTGGGGGCATTTTACTGTCTTAAATATTTCTAGCATGTTAAAAAAAATTATTTACAAATATTACAAAGGCAGGTTTTTTTTTTTTTTTTGGGGGGGCTCTAATATGATTAAACAATAAGTATGTCATTTTTGTTGGTAATATTGTTACTGAGGTATCCCTTTTTCCCTCTTATAGAAAAATGTGACGTAGATGCAATTCCTTTCTCAAATCAAACAACATTTGATTCTTTGGACAATGATACAAGTATCGTTATAGCCTCCAACATTGGCTGCTCTACCGGTATGGGTATTGCATTATGAAAAATACGAGACATTTGGCATCCTCCATCATAACTTTGAAAGTCTATGGATCTAATTCATAAAACTGGGACATATAAAAATAAAGAGTAATCAAGTATCAAACATCCTGTTCGAGTTTCAGGTCATATGACCAAGGTCAATGCCATGTTGGGGGTATTTGTTGCATATATAACCATCATAACTTTAAAAGTGTATGGATCTAGTTCATAAAACTTGGACAAAAGAGTAATCAGGTATCATTAAACATTTCATGCGAGTCTTAATTCAGATGACCACAGTCAAAGGTCATTTAAGGTCAATGAACTTTTTGAAGGTATATTATTGGATTTCTGTCATATCTTTCAAAGTTTAGTCTATAAAATGTTTCTATAGGGTTAATCAAGTACCACTGACAAGTCTTAGGTGGCATGATCAAGTTCAAATGTCATTTATTGTCAATGAAAATAGCATTGTATCATTATATGAATGGCGTTTTTTGTGAATAATTATTTTATAGTAGTTTTCATAGTCAGCACTGCTGCTTTATTGAATCGTGTGATTCAGGTGAGACTGCTGGAGGCGCTCCACATGTTGGATTTGGGGACTACTAACCACACAATAGTGATGCGCGAGTAGTGAGTGGTCACGATTATGCCGATTTGCAAACTGTTTTTCTCTTTCGAATGTGCCACTTTGTCTTTATGTGGTTGTGATTGTATTTTCTTACTTAAGAACTGAGCATTTGTTTATTTCACGTACCTTAAGGATCAATTCCTAAAAGATGGATAGCTCTCTGTTCGTGGCATGTATATTGAGACAAATATTTCTTTTAAAGATATTACACTTGTAAATTGTTGGTGGCCCCAATTGATTGAATAATAATCTAGTTTGTTGTCATTGTTAGTAATATTGTTACGCAGGTATCCCGTTTTTTCCCCTCTTACAGATAACTGTGAAATAGAGGCAATTCCTTTCTCAGATCAACCAACGGCTGGTTCTTTGAACCATAATGCAAGTATTGTTATAGCCTGTAACATGGGTTACTCTACCGGTATGGGCACTTCAACAGAGCTCATGTGTGATAACGGGACCCTTTCAGCACCTATTCCTATCTGTTATGGTAAGATCCTATCAATCTTGAATATATCTGCCAATTTACAAGAATTCATTTAGTCAGACAATCTAGATTTTCAAACTTGCTTTTTTATTGTGCCATTTTGACTTGATTGGGTTGTGAAATTAAGAACTGATTATTTTTTTTTCTTTACTCATTTTAAGAATTAATTTGTAAAAGATGCTTGCTTTTTGGGGCATTTTACTGTCTTAAATATTTCTAGCATGTTAAAAAAAATTATTTACAAATATTACAAAGGCAGGTTTTTTTTTTTTTTTGGGGGGGGGGGCTCTAATTGATTAAACAATAAGTATGTCATTTTTGTTGGTAATATTGTTACTGAGGTATCCCTTTTTCCCTCTTATAGAAAAATGTGACGTAGATGCAATTCCTTTCTCAAATCAAAGAACATTTGATTCTTTGGACAATGATACAAGTATCGTTATAGCCTCCAACATTGGCTGCTCTACCGGTATGGGTATTGCATTATGAAAAATACGAGACATTTGGCATCCTCCATCATAACTTTGAAAGTCTATGGATCTAATTCATAAAACTGGGACATATAAAAATAAAAAGTAATCAAGTATCAAACATCCTGTTCGAGTTTCAGGTCATATGACCAAGGTCAATGCCATGTTGGGGGTATTTGTTGCATAACCATCATAACTTTAAAAGTGTATGGATCTAGTTCATAAAACTTGGACAAAAGAGTAATCAGGTATCATTAAACATTTCATGCGAGTCTTAATTCAGATGACCACAGTCAAAGGTCATTTAAGGTCAATGAACTTTTTGAAGGTATATTATTGGATTTCTGTCATATCTTTCAAAGTTTAGTCTATAAAATGTTTCTATAGGGTTAATCAAGTACCACTGACAAGTCTTAGGTGGCATGATCAAGTTCAAATGTCATTTATTGTCAATGAAAATAGCATTGTATCATTATATGAATGGCGTTTTTTGTGAATAATTATTTTATAGTAGTTTTCATAGTCAGCACTGCTGCTTTATTGAATCGTTTGATTCAGGTGAGACTGCTGGAGGCGCTCCACATGTTGGATTTGGGGACTACTAACCACACAATAGTGATGCGCGAGTAGTGAGTGGTCACGATTATGCCGATTTGCAAACTGTTTTGCTCTTTTGAATGTGCCACTTTGTCTTTATGTGGTTGTGATTGTATTTTCTTACTTAAGAACTGAGCATTTGTTTATTTCACGTACCTTAAGGATCAATTCCTAAAAGATGGATAGCTCTCTGTTCGTGGCATGTATATTGAGACAAATATTTCTTTTAAAGATATTACACTTGTAAATTGTTGGTGGCCCCAATTGATTGAATAATAATCTAGTTTGTTGTCATTGTTAGTAATATTGTTACGCAGGTATCCCGTTTTTTCCCCTCTTACAGATAACTGTGAAATAGAGGCAATTCCTTTCTCAGATCAACCAACGGCTGGTTCTTTGAACCATAATGCAAGTATTGTTATAGCCTGTAACATGGGTTACTCTACCGGTATGGGCACTTCAACAGAGCTCATGTGTGATAACGGGACCCTTTCTGCACCTATTCCTATCTGTTATGGTAAGATCCTATCAATCTTGAATATATCTGCCAATTTACAAGAATTCATTTAGTCAGACAATCTAGATTTTCAAACTTGCTTTTTTATTGTGCCATTTTGACTTGATTGGGTTGTGAAATTAAGAACTGATTATTTTTTTTTCTTCACTCATTTTAAGAATTAATTTGTAAAAGATGCTTGCTTTTTGGGGGCATTTTACTGTCTTAAATATTTCTAGCATGTTAAAAAAAATTATTTACAAATATTACAAAGGCAGGTTTTTTTTTTTTTTTTTTGGGGGGGGGGCTCTAATTGATTAAACAATAAGTATGTCATTTTTGTTGGTAATATTGTTACTGAGGTATCCCTTTTTCCCTCTTATAGAAAAATGTGACGTAGATGCAATTCCTTTCTCAAATCAAACAACATTTGATTCTTTGGACAATGATACAAGTATCGTTATAGCCTCCAACATTGGCTGCTCTACCGGTATGGGTATTGCATTATGAAAAATACGAGACATTTGGCATCCTCCATCATAACTTTGAAAGTCTATGGATCTAATTCATAAAACTGGGACATATAAAAATAAAAAGTAATCAAGTATCAAACATCCTGTTCGAGTTTCAGGTCATATGACCAAGGTCAATGCCATGTTGGGGGTATTTGTTGCATAACCATCATAACTTTAAAAGTGTATGGATCTAGTTCATAAAACTTGGACAAAAGAGTAATCAGGTATCATTAAACATTTCATGCGAGTCTTAATTCAGATGACCACAGTCAAAGGTCATTTAAGGTCAATGAACTTTTTGAAGGTATATTATTGGATTTCTGTCATATCTTTCAAAGTTTAGTCTATAAAATGTTTCTATAGGGTTAATCAAGTACCACTGACAAGTCTTAGGTGGCATGATCAAGTTCAAATGTCATTTATTGTCAATGAAAATAGCATTGTATCATTATATGAATGACGTTTTTTGTGAATAATTATTTTATAGTAGTTTTCATAGTCAGCACTGCTGCTTTATTGAATCGTGTGATTCAGGTGAGACTGCTGGAGGCGCTCCACATGTTGGATTTGGGGACTACTAACCACACAATAGTGATGCGCGAGTAGTGAGTGGTCACGATTATGCCGATTTGCAAACTGTTTTGCTCTTTTGAATGTGCCACTTTGTCTTTATGTGGTTGTGATTGTATTTTCTTACTTAAGAACTGAGCATTTGTTTATTTCACGTACCTTAAGGATCAATTCCTAAAAGATGGATAGCTCTCTGTTCGTGGCATGTATATTGAGACAAATATTTCTTTTAAAGATATTACACTTGTAAATTGTTGGTGGCCCCAATTGATTGAATAATAATCTAGTTTGTTGTCATTGTTAGTAATATTGTTACGCAGGTATCCCGTTTTTTCCCCTCTTACAGATAACTGTGAAATAGAGGCAATTCCTTTCTCAGATCAACCAACGGCTGGTTCTTTGAACCATAATGCAAGTATTGTTATAGCCTGTAACATGGGTTACTCTACCGGTATGGGCACTTCAACAGAGCTCATGTGTGATAACGGGACCCTTTCAGCACCTATTCCTATCTGTTATGGTAAGATCCTATCAATCTTGAATATATCTGCCAATTTACAAGAATTCATTTAGTCAGACAATCTAGATTTTCAAACTTGCTTTTTTATTGTGCCATTTTGACTTGATTGGGTTGTGAAATTAAGAACTGATTATTTTTTTTTCTTCACTCATTTTAAGAATTAATTTGTAAAAGATGCTTGCTTTTTGGGGGCATTTTACTGTCTTAAATATTTCTAGCATGTTAAAAAAATTATTTACAAATATTACAAAGGCAGGTTTTTTTTTTTTTTTTTGGGGGGGGGCTCTAATTGATTAAACAATAAGTATGTCATTTTTGTTGGTAATATTGTTACTGAGGTATCCCTTTTTCCCTCTTATAGAAAAATGTGACGTAGATGCAATTCCTTTCTCAAATCAAAGAACATTTGATTCTTTGGACAATGATACAAGTATCGTTATAGCCTCCAACATTGGCTGCTCTACCGGTATGGGTATTGCATTATGAAAAATACGAGACATTTGGCATCCTCCATCATAACTTTGAAAGTCTATGGATCTAATTCATAAAACTGGGACATATAAAAATAAAAAGTAATCAAGTATCAAACATCCTGTTCGAGTTTCAGGTCATATGACCAAGGTCAATGCCATGTTGGGGGTATTTGTTGCATAACCATCATAACTTTAAAAGTGTATGGATCTAGTTCATAAAACTTGGACAAAAGAGTAATCAGGTATCATTAACATTTCATGCGAGTCTTAATTCAGATGACCACAGTCAAAGGTCATTTAAGGTCAATGAACTTTTTGAAGGTATATTATTGGATTTCTGTCATATCTTTCAAAGTTTAGTCTATAAAATGTTTCTATAGGGTTAATCAAGTACCACTGACAAGTCTTAGGTGGCATGATCAAGTTCAAATGTCATTTATTGTCAATGAAAATAGCATTGTATCATTATATGAATGGCGTTTTTTGTGAATAATTATTTTATAGTAGTTTTCATAGTCAGCACTGCTGCTTTATTGAATCGTGTGATTCAGGTGAGACTGCTGGAGGCGCTCCACATGTTGGATTTGGGGACTACTAACCACACAATAGTGATGCGCGAGTAGTGAGTGGTCACGATTATGCCGATTTGCAAACTGTTTTGCTCTTTCGAATGTGCCACTTTGTCTTTATGTGGTTGTGATTGTATTTTCTTACTTAAGAACTGAGCATTTGTTTATTTCACGTACCTTAAGGATCAATTCCTAAAAGATGGATAGCTCTCTGTTCGTGGCATGTATGTTGAGACAAATATTTCTTTTAAAGATATTACACTTGTAAATTGTTGGTGGCCCCAATTGATTGAATAATAATCTAGTTTGTTGTCATTGTTAGTAATATTGTTACGCAGGTATCCCGTTTTTTCCCCTCTTACAGATAACTGTGAAATAGAGGCAATTCCTTTCTCAGATCAACCAACGGCTGGTTCTTTGAACCATAATGCAAGTATTGTTATAGCCTGTAACATGGGTTACTCTACCGGTATGGGCACTTCAACAGAGCTCATGTGTGATAACGGGACCCTTTCTGCACCTATTCCTATCTGTTATGGTAAGATCCTATCAATCTTGAATATATCTGCCAATTTACAAGAATTCATTTAGTCAGACAATCTAGATTTTCAAACTTGCTTTTTTATTGTGCCATTTTGACTTGATTGGGTTGTGAAATTAAGAACTGATTATTTTTTTTTCTTTACTCATTTTAAGAATTAATTTGTAAAAGATGCTTGCTTTTTGGGGGCATTTTACTGTCTTAAATATTTCTAGCATGTTAAAAAAAATTATTTACAAATATTACAAAGGCAGGTTTTTTTTTTTTTTTTTTGGGGGGGGGGCTCTAATTGATTAAACAATAAGTATGTCATTTTTGTTGGTAATATTGTTACTGAGGTATCCCTTTTTCCCTCTTATAGAAAAATGTGACGTAGATGCAATTCCTTTCTCAAATCAAACAACATTTGATTCTTTGGACAATGATACAAGTATCGTTATAGCCTCCAACATTGGCTGCTCTACCGGTATGGGTATTGCATTATGAAAAATACGAGACATTTGGCATCCTCCATCATAACTTTGAAAGTCTATGGATCTAATTCATAAAACTGGGACATATAAAAATAAAAAGTAATCAAGTATCAAACATCCTGTTCGAGTTTCAGGTCATATGACCAAGGTCAATGCCATGTTGGGGGTATTTGTTGCATAACCATCATAACTTTAAAAGTGTATGGATCTAGTTCATAAAACTTGGACAAAAGAGTAATCAGGTATCATTAAACATTTCATGCGAGTCTTAATTCAGATGACCACAGTCAAAGGTCATTTAAGGTCAATGAACTTTTTGAAGGTATATTATTGGATTTCTGTCATATCTTTCAAAGTTTAGTCTATAAAATGTTTCTATAGGGTTAATCAAGTACCACTGACAAGTCTTAGGTGGCATGATCAAGTTCAAATGTCATTTATTGTCAATGAAAATAGCATTGTATCATTATATGAATGACGTTTTTTGTGAATAATTATTTTATAGTAGTTTTCATAGTCAGCACTGCTGCTTTATTGAATCGTGTGATTCAGGTGAGACTGCTGGAGGCGCTCCACATGTTGGATTTGGGGACTACTAACCACACAATAGTGATGCGCGAGTAGTGAGTGGTCACGATTATGCCGATTTGCAAACTGTTTTGCTCTTTTGAATGTGCCACTTTGTCTTTATGTGGTTGTGATTGTATTTTCTTACTTAAGAACTGAGCATTTGTTTATTTCACGTACCTTAAGGATCAATTCCTAAAAGATGGATAGCTCTCTGTTCGTGGCATGTATGTTGAGACAAATATTTCTTTTAAAGATATTACACTTGTAAATTGTTGGTGGCCCCAATTGATTGAATAATAATCTAGTTTGTTGTCATTGTTAGTAATATTGTTACGCAGGTATCCCGTTTTTTCCCCTCTTACAGATAACTGTGAAATAGAGGCAATTCCTTTCTCAGATCAACCAACGGCTGGTTCTTTGAACCATAATGCAAGTATTGTTATAGCCTGTAACATGGGTTACTCTACCGGTATGGGCACTTCAACAGAGCTCATGTGTGATAACGGGACCCTTTCAGCACCTATTCCTATCTGTTATGGTAAGATCCTATCAATCTTGAATATATCTGCCAATTTACAAGAATTCATTTAGTCAGACAATCTAGATTTTCAAACTTGCTTTTTTATTGTGCCATTTTGACTTGATTGGGTTGTGAAATTAAGAACTGATTATTTTTTTTTCTTTACTCATTTTAAGAATTAATTTGTAAAAGATGCTTGCTTTTTGGGGGCATTTTACTGTCTTAAATATTTCTAGCATGTTAAAAAAAATTATTTACAAATATTACAAAGGCAGGTTTTTTTTTTTTTTTTTTGGGGGGGGCTCTAATTGATTAAACAATAAGTATGTCATTTTTGTTGGTAATATTGTTACTGAGGTATCCCTTTTTCCCTCTTATAGAAAAATGTGACGTAGATGCAATTCCTTTCTCAAATCAAAGAACATTTGATTCTTTCGAAAATGATACAGGTATCGTTATAGCCTCCAACATGCGCTGCTCTACCGGTATGGGTATTGCATTATGAAAAATACGAGACATTTGGCATCTTCCATCATAACTTTGAAAGTCTATGGATCTAATTCATAAAACTGGGACATATAAAAATAAAAAGTAATCAAGTATCAAACATCCTGTTCGAGTTTCAGGTCATATGACCAAGGTCAATGCCATGTTGGGGGTATTTGTTGCATAACCATCATAACTTTAAAAGTGTATGGATCTAGTTCATAAAACTTGGACAAAAGAGTAATCAGGTATCATTAAACATTTCATGCGAGTCTTAATTCAGATGACCACAGTCAAAGGTCATTTAAGGTCAATGAACTTTTTGAAGGTATATTATTGGATTTCTGTCATATCTTTCAAAGTTTAGTCTATAAAATGTTTCTATAGGGTTAATCAAGTACCACTGACAAGTCTTAGGTGGCATGATCAAGTTCAAATGTCATTTATTGTCAATGAAAATAGCATTGTATCATTATATGAATGGCGTTTTTTGTGAATAATTATTTTATAGTAGTTTTCATAGTCAGCACTGCTGCTTTATTGAATCGTGTGATTCAGGTGAGACTGCTGGAGGCGCTCCACATGTTGGATTTGGGGACTACTAACCACACAATAGTGATGCGCGAGTAGTGAGTGGTCACGATTATGCCGATTTGCAAACTGTTTTTCTCTTTTGAATGTGCCACTTTGTCTTTATGTGGTTGTGATTGTATTTTCTTACTTAAGAACTGAGCATTTGTTTATTTCACGTACCTTAAGGATCAATTCCTAAAAGATGGATAGCTCTCTGTTCGTGGCATGTATGTTGAGACAAATATTTCTTTTAAAGATATTACACTTGTAAATTGTTGGTGGCCCCAATTGATTGAATAATAATCTAGTTTGTTGTCATTGTTAGTAATATTGTTACGCAGGTATCCCGTTTTTTCCCCTCTTACAGATAACTGTGAAATAGAGGCAATTCCTTTCTCAGATCAACCAACGGCTGGTTCTTTGAACCATAATGCAAGTATTGTTATAGCCTGTAACATGGGTTACTCTACCGGTATGGGCACTTCAACAGAGCTCATGTGTGATAACGGGACCCTTTCTGCACCTATTCCTATCTGTTATGGTAAGATCCTATCAATCTTGAATATATCTGCCAATTTACAAGAATTCATTTAGTCAGACAATCTAGAATTTCAAACTTGCTTTTTTATTGTGCCATTTTGACTTGATTGGGTTGTGAAATTAAGAACTGATTATTTTTTTTTCTTCACTCATTTTAAGAATTAATTTGTAAAAGATGCTTGCTTTTTGGGGGCATTTTACTGTCTTAAATATTTCTAGCATGTTAAAAAAAATTATTTACAAATATTACAAAGGCAGGTTTTTTTTTTTGGGGGGGCTCTAATTGATTAAACAATAAGTATGTCATTTTTGTTGGTAATATTGTTACTGAGGTATCCCTTTTTCCCTCTTATAGAAAAATGTGACGTAGATGCAATTCCTTTCTCAAATCAAAGAACATTTGATTCTTTGGACAATGATACAAGTATCGTTATAGCCTCCAACATTGGCTGCTCTACCGGTATGGGTATTGCATTATGAAAAATACGAGACATTTGGCATCCTCCATCATAACTTTGAAAGTCTATGGATCTAATTCATAAAACTGGGACATATAAAAATAAAAAGTAATCAAGTATCAAACATCCTGTTCGAGTTTCAGGTCATATGACCAAGGTCAATGCCATGTTGGGGGTATTTGTTGCATAACCATCATAACTTTAAAAGTGTATGGATCTAGTTCATAAAACTTGGACAAAAGAGTAATCAGGTATCATTAAACATTTCATGCGAGTCTTAATTCAGATGACCACAGTCAAAGGTCATTTAAGGTCAATGAACTTTTTGAAGGTATATTATTGGATTTCTGTCATATCTTTCAAAGTTTAGTCTATAAAATGTTTCTATAGGGTTAATCAAGTACCACTGACAAGTCTTAGGTGGCATGATCAAGTTCAAATGTCATTTATTGTCAATGAAAATAGCATTGTATCATTATATGAATGGCGTTTTTTGTGAATAATTATTTTATAGTAGTTTTCATAGTCAGCACTGCTGCTTTATTGAATCGTGTGATTCAGGTGAGACTGCTGGAGGCGCTCCACATGTTGGATTTGGGGACTACTAACCACACAATAGTGATGCGCGAGTAGTGAGTGGTCACGATTATGCCGATTTGCAAACTGTTTTTCTCTTTCGAATGTGCCACTTTGTCTTTATGTGGTTGTGATTGTATTTTCTTACTTAAGAACTGAGCATTTGTTTATTTCACGTACCTTAAGGATCAATTCCTAAAAGATGGATAGCTCTCTGTTCGTGGCATGTATGTTGAGACAAATATTTCTTTTAAAGATATTACACTTGTAAATTGTTGGTGGCCCCAATTGATTGAATAATAATCTAGTATGTTGTCATTGTTAGTAATATTGTTACGCAGGTATCCCGTTTTTTCCCCTCTTACAGATAACTGTGAAATAGAGGCAATTCCTTTCTCAGATCAACCAACGGCTGGTTCTTTGAACCATAATGCAAGTATTGTTATAGCCTGTAACATGGGTTACTCTACCGGTATGGGCACTTCAACAGAGCTCATGTGTGATAACGGGACCCTTTCTGCACCTATTCCTATCTGTTATGGTAAGATCCTATCAATCTTGAATATATCTGCCAATTTACAAGAATTCATTTAGTCAGACAATCTAGATTTTCAAACTTGCTTTTTTATTGTGCCATTTTGACTTGATTGGGTTGTGAAATTAAGAACTGATTATTTTTTTTTCTTTACTCATTTTAAGAATTAATTTGTAAAAGATGCTTGCTTTTTGGGGGCATTTTACTGTCTTAAATATTTCTAGCATGTTAAAAAAATTATTTACAAATATTACAAAGGCAGGTTTTTTTTTTTTTTGGGGGGGCTCTAATTGATTAAACAATAAGTATGTCATTTTTGTTGGTAATATTGTTACTGAGGTATCCCTTTTTCCCTCTTATAGAAAAATGTGACGTAGATGCAATTCCTTTCTCAAATCAAAGAACATTTGATTCTTTGGACAATGATACAAGTATCGTTATAGCCTCCAACATTGGCTGCTCTACCGGTATGGGTATTGCATTATGAAAAATACGAGACATTTGGCATCCTCCATCATAACTTTGAAAGTCTATGGATCTAATTCATAAAACTGGGACATATAAAAATAAAAAGTAATCAAGTATCAAACATCCTGTTCGAGTTTCAGGTCATATGACCAAGGTCAATGCCATGTTGGGGGTATTTGTTGCATAACCATCATAACTTTAAAAGTGTATGGATCTAGTTCATAAAACTTGGACAAAAGAGTAATCAGGTATCATTAAACATTTCATGCGAGTCTTAATTCAGATGACCACAGTCAAAGGTCATTTAAGGTCAATGAACTTTTTGAAGGTATATTATTGGATTTCTGTCATATCTTTCAAAGTTTAGTCTATAAAATGTTTCTATAGGGTTAATCAAGTACCACTGACAAGTCTTAGGTGGCATGATCAAGTTCAAATGTCATTTATTGTCAATGAAAATAGCATTGTATCATTATATGAATGGCGTTTTTTGTGAATAATTATTTTATAGTAGTTTTCATAGTCAGCACTGCTGCTTTATTGAATCGTTTGATTCAGGTGAGACTGCTGGAGGCGCTCCACATGTTGGATTTGGGGACTACTAACCACACAATAGTGATGCGCTAGTAGTGAGTGGTCACGATTATGCCGATTTGCAAACTGTTTTTCTCTTTTGAATGTGCCACTTTGTCTTTATGTGGTTGTGATTGTATTTTCTTACTTAAGAACTGAGCATTTGTTTATTTCACGTACCTTAAGGATCAATTCCTAAAAGATGGATAGCTCTCTGTTCGTGGCATGTATATTGAGACAAATATTTCTTTTAAAGATATTACACTTGTAAATTGTTGGTGGCCCCAATTGATTGAATAATAATCTAGTTTGTTGTCATTGTTAGTAATATTGTTACGCAGGTATCCCGTTTTTTCCCCTCTTACAGATAACTGTGAAATAGAGGCAATTCCTTTCTCAGATCAACCAACGGCTGGTTCTTTGAACCATAATGCAAGTATTGTTATAGCCTGTAACATGGGTTACTCTACCGGTATGGGCACTTCAACAGAGCTCATGTGTGATAACGGGACCCTTTCTGCACCTATTCCTATCTGTTATGGTAAGATCATATCAATCTTGAATATATCTGCCAATTTACAAGAATTCATTTAGTCAGACAATCTAGATTTTCAAACTTGCTTTTTTATTGTGCCATTTTGACTTGATTGGGTTGTGAAATTAAGAACTGATTATTTTTTTTTCTTTACTCATTTTAAGAATTAATTTGTAAAAGATGCTTGCTTTTTGGGGGCATTTTACTGTCTTAAATATTTCTAGCATGTTAAAAAAAATTATTTACAAATATTACAAAGGCAGGTTTTTTTTTTTTTTTTTTTTTTTGGGGGGGGCTCTAATTGATTAAACAATAAGTATGTCATTTTTGTTGGTAATATTGTTACTGAGGTATCCCTTTTTCCCTCTTATAGAAAAATGTGACGTAGATGCAATTCCTTTCTCAAATCAAACAACATTTGATTCTTTGGACAATGATACAAGTATCGTTATAGCCTCCAACATTGGCTGCTCTACCGGTATGGGTATTGCATTATGAAAAATACGAGACATTTGGCATCCTCCATCATAACTTTGAAAGTCTATGGATCTAATTCATAAAACTGGGACATATAAAAATAAAAAGTAATCAAGTATCAAACATCCTGTTCGAGTTTCAGGTCATATGACCAAGGTCAATGCCATGTTGGGGGTATTTGTTGCATAACCATCATAACTTTAAAAGTGTATGGATCTAGTTCATAAAACTTGGACAAAAGAGTAATCAGGTATCATTAAACATTTCATGCGAGTCTTAATTCAGATGACCACAGTCAAAGGTCATTTAAGGTCAATGAACTTTTTGAAGGTATATTATTGGATTTCTGTCATATCTTTCAAAGTTTAGTCTATAAAATGTTTCTATAGGGTTAATCAAGTACCACTGACAAGTCTTAGGTGGCATGATCAAGTTCAAATGTCATTTATTGTCAATGAAAATAGCATTGTATCATTATATGAATGGCGTTTTTTGTGAATAATTATTTTATAGTAGTTTTCATAGTCAGCACTGCTGCTTTATTGAATCGTGTGATTCAGGTGAGACTGCTGGAGGCGCTCCACATGTTGGATTTGGGGACTACTAACCACACAATAGTGATGCGCGAGTAGTGAGTGGTCACGATTATGCCGATTTGCAAACTGTTTTGCTCTTTTGAATGTGCCACTTTGTCTTTATGTGGTTGTGATTGTATTTTCTTACTTAAGAACTGAGCATTTGTTTATTTCACGTACCTTAAGGATCAATTCCTAAAAGATGGATAGCTCTCTGTTCGTGGCATGTATGTTGAGACAAATATTTCTTTTAAAGATATTACACTTGTAAATTGTTGGTGGCCCCAATTGATTGAATAATAATCTAGTTTGTTGTCATTGTTAGTAATATTGTTACGCAGGTATCCCGTTTTTTCCCCTCTTACAGATAACTGTGAAATAGAGGCAATTCCTTTCTCAGATCAACCAACGGCTGGTTCTTTGAACCATAATGCAAGTATTGTTATAGCCTGTAACATGGGTTACTCTACCGGTATGGGCACTTCAACAGAGCTCATGTGTGATAACGGGACCCTTTCAGCACCTATTCCTATCTGTTATGGTAAGATCCTATCAATCTTGAATATATCTGCCAATTTACAAGAATTCATTTAGTCAGACAATCTAGATTTTCAAACTTGCTTTTTTATTGTGCCATTTTGACTTGATTGGGTTGTGAAATTAAGAACTGATTATTTTTTTTTCTTTACTCATTTTAAGAATTAATTTGTAAAAGATGCTTGCTTTTTGGGGGCATTTTACTGTCTTAAATATTTCTAGCATGTTAAAAAAAATTATTTACAAATATTACAAAGGCAGGTTTTTTTTTTTTTTTTTTGGGGGGGGGGCTCTAATTGATTAAACAATAAGTATGTCATTTTTGTTGGTAATATTGTTACTGAGGTATCCCTTTTTCCCTCTTATAGAAAAATGTGACGTAGATGCAATTCCTTTCTCAAATCAAAGAACATTTGATTCTTTCGAAAATGATACAGGTATCGTTATAGCCTCCAACATTGGCTGCTCTACCGGTATGGGTATTGCATTATGAAAAATACGAGACATTTGGCATCTTCCATCATAACTTTGAAAGTCTATGGATCTAATTCATAAAACTGGGACATATAAAAATAAAAAGTAATCAAGTATCAAACATCCTGTTCGAGTTTCAGGTCATATGACCAAGGTCAATGCCATGTTGGGGGTATTTGTTGCATAACCATCATAACTTTAAAAGTGTATGGATCTAGTTCATAAAACTTGGACAAAAGAGTAATCAGGTATCATTAAACATTTCATGCGAGTCTTAATTCAGATGACCACAGTCAAAGGTTATTTAAGGTCAATGAACTTTTTGAAGGTATGTTATTGGATTTCTGTCATATCTTTCAAAGTTTAGTCTATAAAATGTTTCTATAGGGTTAATCAAGTACCACTGACAAGTCTTAGGTGGCATGATCAAGTTCAAATGTCATTTATTGTCAATGAAAATAGCATTGTATCATTATATGAATGGCGTTTTTTGTGAATAATTATTTTATAGTAGTTTTCATAGTCAGCACTGCTGCTTTATTGAATCGTGTGATTCAGGTGAGACTGCTGGAGGCGCTCCACATGTTGGATTTGGGGACTACTAACCACACAATAGTGATGCGCGAGTAGTGAGTGGTCACGATTATGCCGATTTGCAAACTGTTTTTCTCTTTTGAATGTGCCACTTTGTCTTTATGTGGTTGTGATTGTATTTTCTTACTTAAGAACTGAGCATTTGTTTATTTCACGTACCTTAAGGATCAATTCCTAAAAGATGGATAGCTCTCTGTTCGTGGCATGTATATTGAGACAAATATTTCTTTTAAAGATATTACACTTGTAAATTGTTGGTGGCCCCAATTGATTGAATAATAATCTAGTATGTTGTCATTGTTAGTAATATTGTTACGCAGGTATCCCGTTTTTTCCCCTCTTACAGATAACTGTGAAATAGAGGCAATTCCTTTCTCAGATCAACCAACGGCTGCTTCTTTGAACCATAATGCAAGTATTGTTATAGCCTGTAACATGGGTTACTCTACTGGTATGGGCACTTCAACAGAGCTCATGTGTGATAACGGGACCCTTTCAGCACCTATTCCTATCTGTTATGGTAAGATCCTATCAATCTTGAATATATCTGCCAATTTACAAGAATTCATTTAGTCAGACAATCTAGATTTTCAAACTTGCTTTTTTATTGTGCCATTTTGACTTGATTGGGTTGTGAAATTAAGAACTGATTATTTTTTTTTCTTCACTCATTTTAAGAATTAATTTGTAAAAGATGCTTGCTTTTTGGGGGCATTTTACTGTCTTAAATATTTCTAGCATGTTAAAAAAAATTATTTACAAATATTACAAAGGCAGGTTTTTTTTTTTTTTTTGGGGGGGGGCTCTAATTGATTAAACAATAAGTATGTCATTTTTGTTGGTAATATTGTTACTGAGGTATCCCTTTTTCCCTCTTATAGAAAAATGTGACGTAGATGCAATTCCTTTCTCAAATCAAAGAACATTTGATTCTTTGGACAATGATACAAGTATCGTTATAGCCTCCAACATTGGCTGCTCTACCGGTATGGGTATTGCATTATGAAAAATACGAGACATTTGGCATCTTCCATCATAACTTTGAAAGTCTATGGATCTAATTCATAAAACTGGGACATATAAAAATAAAAAGTAATCAAGTATCAAACATCCTGTTCGAGTTTCAGGTCATATGACCAAGGTCAATGCCATGTTGGGGGTATTTGTTGCATAACCATCATAACTTTAAAAGTGTATGGATCTAGTTCATAAAACTTGGACAAAAGAGTAATCAGGTATCATTAAACATTTCATGCGAGTCTTAATTCAGATGACCACAGTCAAAGGTCATTTAAGGTCAATGAACTTTTTGAAGGTATATTATTGGATTTCTGTCATATCTTTCAAAGTTTAGTCTATAAAATGTTTCTATAGGGTTAATCAAGTACCACTGACAAGTCTTAGGTGGCATGATCAAGTTCAAATGTCATTTATTGTCAATGAAAATAGCATTGTATCATTATATGAATGGCGTTTTTTGTGAATAATTATATTTATTGTAGTTTTCATAGTCAGCAATGCTGCTTTATTGAATCGTGTGATTCAGGTGAGACTGCTGGAGGCGCTCCACATGTTGGATTTGGGGACTACTAACCACACAATAGTGATGCGCGAGTAGTGAGTGGTCACGATTATGCCGATTTGCAAACTGTTTTGCTCTTTTGAATGTGCCACTTTGTCTTTATGTGGTTGTGATTGTATTTTCTTACTTAAGAACTGAGCATTTGTTTATTTCACGTACCTTAAGGATCAATTCCTAAAAGATGGATAGCTCTCTGTTCGTGGCATGTATACTGAGACAAATATTTCTTTTAAAGATATTACACTTGTAAATTGTTGGTGGCCCCAATTGATTGAATAATAATCTAGTTTGTTGTCATTGTTAGTAATATTGTTACGCAGGTATCCCGTTTTTTCCCCTCTTACAGATAACTGTGAAATAGAGGCAATTCCTTTCTCAGATCAACCAACGGCTGGTTCTTTGAACCATAATGCAAGTATTGTTATAGCCTGTAACATGGGTTACTCTACCGGTATGGGCATTTCAACAGAGCTCATGTGTGATAACGGGACCCTTTCTGCACCTATTCCTATCTGTTATGGTAAGATCCTATCAATCTTGAATATATCTGCCAATTTACAAGAATTCATTTAGTCAGACAATCTAGATTTTCAAACTTGCTTTTTTATTGTGCCATTTTGACTTGATTGGGTTGTGAAATTAAGAACTGATTATTTTTTTTTCTTCACTCATTTTAAGAATTAATTTGTAAAAGATGCTTGCTTTTTGGGGGCATTTTACTGTCTTAAATATTTCTAGCATGTTAAAAAAAATTATTTACAAATATTACAAAGGCAGGTTTTTTTTTTTTTTTTTTGGGGGGGGGCTCTAATTGATTAAACAATAAGTATGTCATTTTTGTTGGTAATATTGTTACTGAGGTATCCCTTTTTCCCTCTTATAGAAAAATGTGACGTAGATGCAATTCCTTTCTCAAATCAAACAACATTTGATTCTTTGGACAATGATACAAGTATCCATTACGAAAATGTCCCGTTTGATTCTCGACCTCACTTCGGACTGCAAACTGCGGTTTTATACCCCGATTCGCGTTTGGAAACTTTTCCAACCCCGATAAACCCATCTTGGCCAGGTAATCCCCTTGTCTCGATTTCACCACCACGGGCCAGCTAAATGAGCGTTGAGCCAAGGACGAAATGATAAACAACGCTGTGCTATTACGTAAGACTTGTCTGCCTGTAGAAGGATCTTCGGAATGAAATTATTGTATTCGATATTAATCACGTTTTCAAAGGCATATTACATTCAGACATCCAATACTAGTCCATTTTCAATTTCGAACGAAGAAAATCGACCTTGAAATAAGGAAAGTAAGCGAATAAAAATTACGGTATGCTTAGCATGCAAGGACCGCGATGCATGCATAGTTTCTGTCCGTCCAGCAAGAAAATGGGTTCACTCGCGCAATGATACAGTCTTAACGTTCGAAAAATACAAGTAATGGCATACCAACATACAAAGTATAATAATCATGCTGCTGATATGCACAAAAATATGAAATCATTATTTTTTTTTTACCCCAAAGTCTTATTCATAATTTAAATACAAACTATGCCTGTAACTATTTTTTAATCGCAAACGTATTATTGCACCATACGTGGTTCTCCGGTAAACTGCCCATGTGCGCTGCATCCATTCCACCGTTTGTTTTGGGTCGTTTATACTTTTAGTTTCCACCATTAAATGTCTAACTTAGATATGTTGTGCTAATTTTTTTGTAAGTCAAAATGTTCATCGTTGGAGAGCGAGTTCAGGCGATTGATGAGTTGGGAAGATGGAGTGTTGGAAAGATCGATCACGTGTCTTAGTTTACAAAACCGCGTGCCCGTTGAACCCCGATCCCTTCAGTGCCCATTTTTTTATATGTTCCCCTTCCTCAAGTACATCTTGTTGAATAATCACTTTAAAAAAAGTTGTTTTTTGCCCCCCCCCCCTTAGCCCCCTTTTCATAGTGAAAGTTCCTTTGCAGTGTCCTTTTTTATCTTTGATCAAGCGACCCATTTGAACATGCCCATATTTGATTGTGATAAATGTCTGTTTTATTTTCTAGTTCAAAATTTATCATTCTGCTAATATGAGGTGATTAAAATTAGCGCCCTGTCCTTTTTGTCGGGAGAAAGAGAGAGAGAGAAATAGAGATGGGGTGGAATTTCCACCCCATCTCTATTTCTCTCTATATATCTTTAACAAGGGCGCCGGAAGCGAGGGGGGGCAGGGGGCACTTGCCCCCCCCAAATAAATTTTTTGGGGGGCAAAACGAGATTTTGCCCCCCCCCCAATGTGCCCCCCTGAAAGTAGAAAAATGATAAATTTTTAAATAATTAAAGGACAAAAGTATACGATGAAGGCACTTTTATGCCCAAAAATTGTCATTTCTATTGTCAAAAATGAACAATTTTGCCCCTGACGGAGCAATGACATTATCATAGTAAGCCTGGCGTCTTTTGACGAACAGTTCCTCTGTGAAACATACCTTTGAAAAGCCCCTTTTCCATCTTATTACAGTGTGATAACGTTTAACCTTTTAATGAATACATTTCAGACTAAAACCGAATGGCAAGCTAATTTTCTTTAATATCTAAACCTACAAATTATGAAAAAGATGGATATCTTCTTAGATAAATGATTTGATTTTATATATTTCGATCCAAAAAAGTGAAAAAAAATCAAGCACGTTTTGAAATAAAAAGATGGCTGTGTATTTATGCAAAGCGCAAGCGATTTTATTATTTTTATAACATGTCCTGAAAGTTTTCTTTTTTCCCAATTATTCACCTCCCTTCCATCATTCAACTTTCTTCCCGGTCCTATCTTTCTTCTTATTTTTCGCCTCACCTTCCGCCGCTTCGCCCCTTGATCTACCTATGATGACCCCTCCCACGGCAGGAATTTTGTGTAAAAATGGAGTATAAGTCTCGTTAATAGAGTGTTTAAAAACAAATTTGGGGGATAAAGCATAGTTAAAGTTCATTGTGAAGGATTAATCATAACTCATGAAAACTATTCTTTATACTGAGTACGCAAACAATGAAAATATTCTCAGTATATTCCAAGTAAATTTGGAATAAAGGGAAAGTGAATTGGATTAACAAAGGTATGATTTTACTGGGTATGGAACATTCTCGTCTAACCGTCTATGCACTAAATTCAGAGGCGATTTTCTTTTTTCATCATTTTTATTAGTTATGAAATTGACAATGGCCATCGATGTCATCAATGTCATCACTCTTTGGCTGGTATATAGGGCTAGATGAGAGTTGGAGAATAGTTGGGCCGGTATGCCTTTTCTTTTCCTAACCAAGTTCTTAACAAAAACTATCTGTTTATATATATTTCGAAATTCGAGGATATAATTTCGATTTGAAATTATGTATTTTTTCCATAATAAAAGAGCACAAATAGTAGGGGGACATTTGATATTATGTACCCCTTTCCAAAATGGTAGGGGGACGCGTCCCCCCTGTCCCCCTGGGATTTCCGCCCATGGTGATGGGGGAGCTTTTGCATTTTCTAGAATAAAATTGAAAGATTTCGTGCACACTTTGGGTGAATTTTGCCCTCTCGATCGGTGGCCCCCGGATGCATACGGTCATGCATGTTTGTCATCTTAAAGTCTTTAAAAGGCCTATATTACATTGGTTTAAAACAATAGAGTTTGCAATAAGGCTCGTAATTTGCTGGAACTGCGACCCTGATCATGAAGAAACACCAGTCTGGGTCAGAAGGGAGGAAACAGGATCAAAAAGAACCCCAAGACTGTTTAATTCTCAAGAAATTTATTTTTGAATGCTCTTAGAAACGCAACTTTTACACTCAATTTTTACACCCTCAACCACACCCTCTCCCGCTCGATCGCTTCCGTATCTCACGCTTTCAAAAATATTGTGCCCCCTTCGGGATTTTGCCCCCCCCCCAAAAAAAAAAAAAAAAAAAAATGAAAGTGTTCCGGCACGCCTTGGTGGAAACAAATCTGAAAGAAAACATGAAACCAAGAAAGGTATTTCAGAGGGAGGTTTACCGTATACACAGGCTATAGGCCTACAAAATAAGAACAATAATGGGAGATAAAGAAGATCACCTGCTAATAACGCATGTGAATTAGAAAACGTTCTGAATAGATATGAATAGAACATTGAAATGCTATCCAAACATTGTGATTCATAATGCTGGTCTTTGTATTTTAATGTTCTATGTATAGGCCTACACCTCAGCTTTGAGAAAAGGACATTTATAGGCCTTACTACAGATATGATTGGCAAATGCACGTTCTTTAGAGGTGTAGATCAAAAGGGGGTGGATGAAGAAAATAAGTCTAGAAAGAAAAGAATTAGACAGCCAGACAGAGAGAAAGAAGGAAAGAGAGGAAGGAAGAAAATAAGTCTAGAAAGAAAAGAATTAGACAGCCAGACAGAGAGAAAGAAGGAAAGGAATTAGGAAGAAAGAAAGAAAGAAAGAAAGGAAGGAAGAGAGAGAGAAAGAAAGAAAGAAAAAAAGAAAGGAAGGAAGGGAGAGAGAGAAAGAAAGAAAGAAAGAAAGAAAGAAGGAAAGAAAGAAAGAAAGAAAAAACTTTCTATCAACGCGTGTATACATCCATGGCCATGCGCTCGCCGGAACTACACACATTGCAATCCATCGTGTGTGGCCCCCTGCTGTAACCGTAGATGCTGGGGTGAATTATCTTCGCGGACCGAGGTCAAGAAACAGGTGTTTCTATACTTAAATTTAATCTCTTGAGGGCAATAGGATTTGTATTACTGGAGAAGATATTTGTTGATAAGGAAAAATGGGGTATACAGCCCTCAAACGAGAGATTTTCGTCATGTCGTTATAGCCTCCAACATTGGCTGCTCTACCGGTATGGGTATTGCATTATGAAAAATACGAGACATTTGGCATCCTCCATCATAACTTTGAAAGTCTATGGATCTAATTCATAAAACTGGGACATATAAAAATAAAAAGTAATCAAGTATCAAACATCCTGTTCGAGTTTCAGGTCATATGACCAAGGTCAATGCCATGTTGGGGGTATTTGTTGCATAACCATCTTAACTTTAAAAGTGTATGGATCTAGTTCATAAAACTTGGACAAAAGAGTAATCAGGTATCATTAAACATTTCATGCGAGTCTTAATTCAGATGACCACAGTCAAAGGTCATTTAAGGTCAATGAACTTTTTGAAGGTATATTATTGGATTTCTGTCATATCTTTCAAAGTTTAGTCTATAAAATGTTTCTATAGGGTTAATCAAGTACCACTGACAAGTCTTAGGTGGCATGATCAAGTTCAAATGTCATTTATTGTCAATGAAAATAGCATTGTATCATTATATGAATGGCGTTTTTTGTGAATAATTATTTTATAGTAGTTTTCATAGTCAGCACTGCTGCTTTATTGAATCGTGTGATTCAGGTGAGACTGCTGGAGGCGCTCCACATGTTGGATTTGGGGACTACTAACCACACAATAGTGATGCGCGAGTAGTGAGTGGTCACGATTATGCCGATTTGCAAACTGTTTTGCTCTTTTGAATGTGCCACTTTGTCTTTATGTGGTTGTGATTGTATTTTCTTACTTAAGAACTGAGCATTTGTTTATTTCACGTACCTTAAGGATCAATTCCTAAAAGATGGATAGCTCTCTGTTCGTGGCATGTATGTTGAGACAAATATTTCTTTTAAAGATATTACACTTGTAAATTGTTGGTGGCCCCAATTGATTGAATAATAATCTAGTTTGTTGTCATTGTTAGTAATATTGTTACGCAGGTATCCCGTTTTTTCCCCTCTTACAGATAACTGTGAAATAGAGGCAATTCCTTTCTCAGATCACCCAACGGCTGGTTCTTTGAACCATAATGCAAGTATTGTTATAGCCTGTAACATGGGTTACTCTACCGGTATGGGCACTTCAACGGAGCTCATGTGTGATAACGGGACCCTTTCTGCACCTATTCCTATCTGTTATGGTAAGTAAGATCCTATCAATCTTGAATATATCTGCCAATTTACAAGAATTCATTTAGTCAGACAATCTAGATTTTCAAACTTGCTTTTTTATTGTGCCATTTTGACTTGATCGGGTTGTGAAATTAAGAACTGATTATTTTTTTTTCTTTACTCATTTTAAGAATTAATTTGTAAGAGATGCTTGCTTTTTGGGGGCATTTTACTGTCTTAAATATTTCTAGCATGTTAAAAAAAATTATTTACAAATATTACAAAGGCAGGTTTTTTTTTTTTTTTTTTGGGGGGGGGGCTCTAATTGATTAAACAATAAGTATGTCATTTTTGTTGGTAATATTGTTACTGAGGTATCCCTTTTTCCCTTTTATAGAAAAATGTGACGTAGATGCAATTCCTTTCTCAAATCAAACAACATTTGATTCTTTGGACAATGATACAAGTATCGTTATAGCCTCCAACATTGGCTGCTCTACCGGTATGGGTATTGCATTATGAAAAATACGAGACATTTGGCATCCTCCATCATAACTTTGAAAGTCTATGAATCTAATTCATAAAACTGGGACATATAAAAATAAAGAGTAATCAAGTATCATTGAACATCCTGTTCGAGTTTCAGGTCATATGACCAAGGTCAATGCCATGTTGGGGGTATTTTTTGCATATATAACCATCATAACTTTAAAAGTGTATGGATCTAGTTCATAAAACTTGGACAAAAGAGTAATCAGGTATCTTTAAACATTTCATGCGAGTCTTAATTCAGATGACTACAGTCAAAGGTCATTTAAGGTCAATGAACTTTTTGAAGGTATATTATTGGATTTCTGTCATATCTTTCAAAGTTTAGTCTATAAAATGTTTCTATAGGGTTAATCAAGTACCACTGACAAGTCTTAGGTGGCATGATCAAGTTCAAATGTCATTTATTGTCAATGAAAATAGCATTGTATCATTATATGAATGGCGTTTTTTTGTGAATAATTATTTTATAGTAGTTTTCATAGTCAGCACTGCTGCTTTATTGAATC
Organism: Lytechinus variegatus; assembly: GCF_018143015.1. Classification (NCBI taxonomy): domain Eukaryota; kingdom Metazoa; phylum Echinodermata; class Echinoidea; order Temnopleuroida; family Toxopneustidae; genus Lytechinus; species Lytechinus variegatus. The sequence continues at coordinate 32,884,982 of NC_054748.1, forward strand.
GTGTGATTCAGGTGAGACTGCTGGAGGCGCTCCACATGTTGGATTTGGGGACTACTAACCACACAATAGTGATGCGCGAGTAGTGAGTGGTCACGATTATGCCGATTTGCAAACTGTTTTGCTCTTTTGAATGTGCCACTTTGTCTTTATGTGGTTGTGATTGTATTTTCTTACTTAAGAACTGAGCATTTGTTTATTTCACGTACCTTAAGGATTAATTCTTAAAAGATGGATAGCTCTCTGTTCGTGGCATGTATGTTGAGACAAATATTTCTTTTAAAGATATTACACTTGTAAATTGTTGGTGGCCCCAATTGATTGAATAATAATCTAGTTTGTTGTCATTATTAGTAATATTGTTATGCAGGTATCCCGTTTTTTCCCCTCTTACAGATAACTGTGAAATAGAGGCAATTCCTTTCTCAGATCAACCAACGGCTGGTTCTTTGAACCATAATGCAAGTATTGTTATAGCCTGTAACATGGGTTACTCTACCGGTATGGGCACTTCAACAGAGCTCATGTGTGATAACGGGACCCTTTCTGCACCTATTCCTATCTGTTATGGTAAGATCCTATCAATCTTGAATATATCTGCCAATTTACAAGAATTCATTTAGTCAGACAATCTAGATTTTCAAACTTGCTTTTTTATTGTGCCATTTTGACTTGATTGGGTTGTGAAATTAAGAACTGATTATTTTTTTTCTTTACTGATTTTAAGAATTAATTTGTAAAAGATGCTTGCTATGTTTTGGCATTCTACTGTCATAAATATTTCTAGTATGCTGGAATTTTTTTCTTTACAAATGTTACAAAGGCAATTTTTTTGGGGGGGCTCTAATTTATTAAACAATGAGTATGTCATTTTTGTTGGTAACATTGTTACCGACGTATTCTTTTTTCCGCTCTTATAGAAAGCTGTGACGTAGATGCAATTCCTTTCTCAAATCAAACAACATCTGATTCTTTGGACCATGATGCAAGTATCGTTATAGCCTGTAACGTTGGCTACTCTACCGGTATGGGTATTGTAACAGAGCTCATGTGTGATAACGGGACCCTTTCTGCACCTGTTCCTGTCTGTTATGGTATGATCCTATCAATCTTGGATAAATCTGCCAATTCAAAGAATTAATTTATTATGACTAGAGTTTCAAAATCCCTTTTTTGAATTTGCTATTTTGACTTGATAGGGTTGTGAAATTAAAACCTGAGTATTTTTTTTTACTTTACTCATTTTAAGAATTAATTTGTAAAAGATGCTTGCTATTTTTTGGCATTCTACTGTCATACATATTTCTAGTATGTAGGAATTTTTTTCTTTACAAATGTTACAAAGGCAATTTTTTGGGGGGCTCTAATTTATTAAACAATGAGTATGTCATTTTTGTTGGTAACATTGTTACCGACGTATTCTTTTTTCCGCTCTTATAGAAAGCTGTGACGTAGATGCAATTCCTTTCTCAAATCAAACAACATCTGATTCTTTGGACCATGATGCAAGTATCGTTATAGCCTGTAACGTTGGCTACTCTACCGGTATGGGTATTGTAACAGAGCTCATGTGTGATAACGGGACCCTTTCTGCACCTGTTCCTGTCTGTTATGGTATGATCCTATCAATCTTGGATAAATCTGCCAATTCAAAGAATTAATTGATTATGACTAGAGTTTCAAAATCCCTTTTTTGAATTTGCTATTTTGACTTGATAGGGTTGTGAAATTAAAACCTGAGTATTTTTTTTTACTTTACTCATTTTAAGAATTAATTTGTAAAAGATGCTTGCTATTTTTTGGCATTCTACTGTCATACATATTTCTAGTATGTAGGAATTTTTTTCTTTACAAATGTTACAAAGGCAATTTTTTTGGGGCTCTACTTTATTAAATAATGAGTATGTCATTTTTGTTGGTAATATTGTTAGCGACGTATCCTTTTTTCCCCTCTTATAGAAAGCTGTGACGTAGATGCAATTCCTTTCTCAAATCAAACAACATCTGATTCTTTGGACCATGATGAAAGTATCGTTATAGCCTGTAACGTTGGCTACTCTACCGGTATGGGTATTGTAACAGAGCTCATGTGTGATAACGGGACCCTTTCTGCACCTGTTCCTGTCTGTTATGGTATGATCCTATCAATCTTGGATAAATCTGCCAATTCAAAGAATTAATTTATTCAGACAATCTAGAGTTTCAAACTTCCTTTTTTGAATGTGCTATTTTGACTTGATAGAGTCTTGAAATTAAGAACTGAGTATTTTCTTACTTTGCTTCTTTAAAAGTTTAATTACTAAAAGATGCTTGCTATTTTTTGGCATTCTACTGTCATAAATATTTCTAGTATGTTAGAATTTTTTTCTTTGCAAATGTTACAAAGGCAATTTTTTTTGGAGGGTGGGCTCTCTTTCGTTATAAAATGAGTATGTCATTTTTATTGGTAATATTGTTACCGAGGCATCCTTTTTTCCCCTCTCATAGAAAACTGTGACGTAGATGCAATTCCTTTCTCAAATCAAACAACATCTGATTCTTTGGACCATGATGCAAGTATCGTTATAGCCTGTAACGTTGGCTACTCTACCGTATGGGTATTGTAACAGAGCTCATGTGTGATAACGGACCCTTTCTGCACCTGTTCCTGTCTGTTATGGTATGATTCTATCAATCTTGGATAAATCTGCCAATTGAAAACAATTGATTTATTCAGACAATGTAGAGTTTCAAACTGGCTTTTTTGAATGTGCCATTTTGTCTTACTGGAGTCTTGAAATTAAGAACTGAGTATTTTCTTACTTTGCTTCTTTAAAAGTTTAATTACTAAAAGATGCTTGCTATTTTTTTGGCATTCTACTGTCATAAATATTTCTAGTATGTTAGAATTTTTTTCTTTGCAAATGTTACAAAGGCAATTTTTTTTGGGGTGGGCTCTCTTTCGTTATAAAATGAGTATGTCATTTTTATTGGTAATATTGTTACCGAGGTATCCTTTTTTCCCCTCTTATAGAAAACTGTGACGTAGATGCAATTCCTTTCTCAAATCAAACAACATCTGATTCTTTGGACCATGATGCAAGTATCGTTATAGCCTGTAACGTTGGCTACTCTACCGGTATGGGTATTGTAACAGAGCTCATGTGTGATAGCGGGACCCTTTCTGCACCTGTTCCTGTCTGTTATGGTATGATCCTATCAATCTTGGATAAATCTGCCAATTCAAAACAATTGAATTATTCAGACAATCTACAGTTTCAAACTGGCTTTTTTTTAATTTGCTATTTTGACTAACTGGGGTTTTGAAATTAAGAACTGAGTATTTTGTTTTTACTTTGCTCATTTTAAGAATTAATTTGTAAAAGATGCTTGCTATGTTTTGGCATTCTACTGTCATAAATATTTCTAGTATGCTGGAATTTTTTCTTTACAAATGTTACAAAGGCAATTTTTTTTTGGGGGGCTCTAATTTATTAAACAATGAGTATGTCATTTTTGTTGGTAACATTGTTACCGACGTATTCTTTTTTCCGCTCTTATAGAAAACTGTGACGTAGATGCAATTCCTTTCTCAAATCAAACAACATCTGATTCTTTGGACCATGATGCAAGTATCGTTATAGCCTGTAACGTTGGCTACTCTACCGGTATGGGTATTGTAACAGAGCTCATGTGTGATAACGGGACCCTTTCTGCACCTGTTCCTGTCTGTTATGGTATGATTCTATCAATCTTTCATAAATCTGCCAATTCAAAGAATTAATTGATTATGACTAGAGTTTCAAAATCCCTTTTTTGAATTTGCTATTTTGACTTGATAGGGTTGTGAAATTAAAACCTGAGTATTTTTTTTTACTTTACTCATTTTAAGAATTAATTTGTAAAAGATGCTTGCTATTTTGGTGGCATTCTACTGTCATACATATTTCTAGTATGTAGGAATTTTTTTCTTTACAAATGTTACAAAGGCAATTTTTTGGGGGGCTCTAATTTATTAAATAATGAGTATGTCATTTTTGTTGGTAACATTGTTACCGACGTATCCTTTTTTCCCCTCTTATAGAAAGCTGTGACGTAGATGCAATTCCTTTCTCAAATCAAACAACATCTGATTCTTTGGACCATGATGCAAGTATCGTTATAGCCTGTAACGTTGGCTACTCTACCGGTATGGGTATTGTAACAGAGCTCATGTGTGATAACGGGACCCTTTCTGCACCTGTTCCTGTCTGTTATGGTATGATCCTATCAATCTTGGATAAATCTGCCAGTTCAAAACAATTGAATTATTCAGACAATCTACAGTTTAAAACTGGCTTTTTTTAATTTGCTATTTTGACTAACTGGGGTTTTGAAATTAAGAACTGAGTATTTTGTTTTTACTTTGCTCATTTTAAGAATTAATTTGTAAAAGATGCTTGCTATTTTTTGGCATTCTACTGTCATAAATATTTCTAGTATGTTACAGTTTTTTTCTTTACAAATGTTACAAAGTCAAGTTTTTTTGGGGGGCTCTAATTGATTAAATAATGAGTAGGTCATTTTTATTGGTAATATTGTTACCGAGGTATCTTTTTTCCCTCCTTATAGAAAACTGTGACGTAGATGCAATTCCTTTCTCAAATCAAACAACATCTGATTCTTTGGACCATGATGCAAGTATCGTTATAGCCTGTAACGTTGGCTACTCTACCGGTATGGGTATTGTAACAGAGCTCATGTGTGATAACGGGACCCTTTCTGCACCTGTTCCTGTCTGTTATGGTATGATCCTATCAATCTTGGATAAATCTGCCAATTCAAAACAATTGAATTATTCAGACAATCTACAGTTTCAAACTGGCTTTTTTTTAATTTGCTATTTTGACTAACTGGGGTTTTGAAATTAAGAACTGAGTATTTTGTTTTTACTTTGCTCATTTTAAGAATTAATTTGTAAAAGATGCTTGCTATTTTTGGCATTCTACTGTCATAAATATGTCTAGTATGCTGGAATTTTTTTCTTTACAAATGTTACAAAGGCAATTTTTTTTGGGGGGGCTCTAATTTATTAAACAATGAGTAGGTCATTTTTATTGGTAACATTGTTACCGACGTATTCTTTTTTCCCCTCTTATAGAAAACTGTGACGTAGATGCAATTCCTTTCTCAAATCAAACAACATCTGATTCTTTGGACCATGATGCAAGTATCGTTATAGCCTGTAACGTTGCTACTCTACCGGTATGGGTATTGTAACAGAGCTCATGTGTGATAACGGGACCCTTTCTGCACCTGTTCCTGTCTGTTATGGTATGATCCTATCAATCTTGGATAAATCTGCCAATTCAAAACAATTGATTTATTCAGACAATCTAGAGTTTCAAACTGGCTTTTTTTTATTTGCTATTTTGACTAACTGAGGTTTTGAAATTAAGAACTGAGTATTTTGTTTTTACTTTGCTTATTTTAAGAATTAATTTGTAAAAGATGTTTTCTATTTTTTGGCATTCTACTGTCATTAAAAAATTCTAGTAGGTTATTTTTTTTTTTTGGGGGGGGGCTCTAATTGATTAAATAATGAGTAGTCATTTTTATTGGTAATATTGTTACCGAGGTATCTTTTTTCCCTCCTTATAGAAAACTGTGACGTAGATGCAATTCCTTTCTCAAATCAAACAACATCTGATTCTTTGGACCATGATGCAAGTATCGTTATAGCCTGTAACGTTGGCTACTCTACCGGTATGGGTATTGTAACAGAGCTCATGTGTGATAACGGGACCCTTTCTGCACCTGTTCCTGTCTGTTATGGTATGATCCTATCAATCTTGGATAAATCTGCCAATTCAAAGAATTAATTTATTATGACTAGAGTTTCAAAATCCCTTTTTGAATTTGCTATTTTGACTTGATAGGGTTGTGAAATTAAAACCTGAGTATTTTTTTTACTTTACTCATTTTAAGAATTAATTTGTAAAAGATGCTTGCTATTTTTTGGCATTCTACTGTCATACATATTTCTAGTATGTAGGAATTTTTTTCTTTACAAATGTTACAAAGGCAATTTTTTGGGGGGCTCTAATTTATTAAACAATGAGTATGTCATTTTTGTTGGTAACATTGTTACCGACGTATTCTTTTTTCCCCTCTTATAGAAAACTGTGACGTAGATGCAATTCCTTTCTCAAATCAAACAACATCTGATTCTTTGGACCATGATGCAAGTATCGTTATAGCCTGTAACGTTGGCTACTCTACCGGTATGGGTATTGTAACAGAGCTCATGTGTGATAACGGGACCCTTTCTGCACCTGTTCCTGTCTGTTATGGTATGATCCTATCAATCTTGGATAAATCTGCCAATTCAAAGAATTAATTGATTATGACTAGAGTTTCAAAATCCCTTTTTTGAATTTGCTATTTTGACTTGATAGGGTTGTGAAATTAAAACCTGAGTATTTTTTTTTACTTTACTCATTTTAGGAATTAATTGGTAAAAGATACTTGCTATTTTTTGGCATTCTACTGTCATACATATTTATTGTATGTTGGAATTTTTTTCTTTACAAATGTTACAAAGGCAATTTCTTGGGGGGCTCTAATTTATTAAACAATGAGTATGTCATTTTTGTTGGTAACATTGTTACCGACGTATTCTTTTTTCCGCTCTTATAGAAAACTGTGACGTAGATGCAATTCCTTTCTCAAATCAAACAACATATGATTCTTTGGACCATGATGCAAGTATCGTTATAGCCTGTAACGTTGGCTACTCTACCGGTATGGGTATTGTAACAGAGCTCATGTGTGATAACGGGACCCTTTCTGCACCTGTTCCTGTCTGTTATGGTATGATCCTATCAATCTTGGATAAATCTGCCAATTCAAAGAATTAATTGATTATGACTAGAGTTTCAAAATCCCTTTTTTGAATTTGCTATTTTGACTTGATAGGGTTGTGAAATTAAAACCTGAGTATTTTTTTTTACTTTACTCATTTTAAGAATTAATTTGTAAAAGATGCTTGCTATTTTTTGGCATTCTACTGTCATACATATTTCTAGTATGTATGAATTTTTTTCTTTACAAATGTTACAAAGGCAATTTTTTGGGGGGCTCTAATTTATTAAATAATGAGTATGTCATTTTTGTTGGTAATATTGTTAGCGACGTATCCTTTTTTCCCCTCTTATAGAAAGCTGTGACGTAGATGCAATTCCTTTCTCAAATCAAACAACATCTGATTCTTTGGACCATGATGCAAGTATTGTTATAGCCTGTAACGTTGGCTACTCTACCGGTATGGGTATTGTAACAGAGCTCATGTGTGACAACGGGACCCTTTCTGCACCTGTTCCTGTCTGTTATGGTATGATCCTATCAATCTTGGATAAATCTGCCAATTCAAAACAATTGATTTATTCAGACAATCTAGAGTTTCAAACTGGCTTTTTTGAATGTGCCATTTTGTCTTACTGGAGTCTTGAAATTAAGAACTGAGTATTTTCTTACTTTGCTTCTTTAAAAGTTTAATTACTAAAAGATGCTTGCTATTTTTTGGCATTCTACTGTCATAAATATTTCTAGTATGTTAGAATTTTTTCTTTGCAAATGTTACAAAGGCAATTTTTTTTGGAGGGTGGGCTCTCTTTCGTTATAAAATGAGTATGTCATTTTTATTGGTAATATTGTTACCGAGGTATCCTTTTTTCCCCTCTCATAGAAAACTGTGACGTAGATGCAATTCCTTTCTCAAATCAAACAACATCTGATTCTTTGGACCATGATGCAAGTATCGTTATAGCCTGTAACGTTGGCTACTCTACCGGTATGGGTATTGTAACAGAGCTCATGTGTGATAACGGGACCCTTTCTGCACCTGTTCCTGTCTGTTATGGTATGATCCTATCAATCTTGGATAAATCTGCCAATTCAAAACAATTGATTTATTCAGACAATCTAGAGTTTCAAACTGGCTTTTTTGAATGTGCCATTTTGTCTTACTGGAGTCTTGAAATTAAGAATTGAGTATTTTCTTACTTTGCTTCTTTAAAAGTTTAATTACTAAAAGATGCTTGCTATTTTTTTGGCATTCTACTGTCATAAATATTTCTAGTATGTTAGAATTTTTTTCTTTGCAAATGTTACAGAGGCAAGTTTTTTCGAGGGTGGGCTCTCTTTCGTTATAAAATGAGTATGTCATTTTTATTGGTAATATTGTTACCGAGGTATCCTTTTTTCCCCTCTTATAGAAAACTGTGACGTAGATGCAATTCCTTTCTCAAATCAAACAACATCTGATTCTTTGGACCATGATGCAAGTATCGTTATAGCCTGTAACGTTGGCTACTCTACCGGTATGGGTATTGTAACAGAGCTCATGTGTGATAACGGGACCCTTTCTGCACCTGTTCCTGTCTGTTATGGTATGATCCTATCAATCTTGGATAAATCTGCCAATTCAAAACAATTGAATTATTCAGACAATCTACAGTTTCAAACTGGCTTTTTTTTTAATTTTCTATTTTGACTAACTGGGGTTTTGAAATTAAGAACTGAGTATTTTTTTTTACTTTGCTCATTTTAAGAATTAATTTGTAAAAGATGCTTGCTATGTTTTGGCATTCTACTGTCATAAATATGTCTAGTATGCTGGAATTTTTTTCTTTACAAATGTTACAAAGGCAATTTTTTTTGGGGGGGCTCTAATTTATTAAACAATGAGTATGTCATTTTTGTTGGTAACATTGTTACCGACGTATTCTTTTTTCCCCTCTTATAGAAAACTGTGACGTAGATGCAATTCCTTTCTCAAATCAAACAACATCTGATTCTTTGGACCATGATGCAAGTATCGTTATAGCCTGTAACGTTGGCTACTCTACCGGTATGGGTATTGTAACAGAGCTCATGTGTGATAACGGGACCCTTTCTGCACCTGTTCCTGTCTGTTATGGTATGATCCTATCAATCTTGGATAAATCTGCCAATTCAAAACAATTGAATTATTCAGACAATCTAGAGTTTCAAACTGGCTTTTTTTTAATTTGCTATTTTGACTAACTGGGGTCTTGAAATTAAGAACTGAGTATTTTGTTTTTACTTTGCTCATTTTAAGAATTAATTTGTAAAAGATGCTTGCTATGTTTTGGCATTCTACTGTCATAAATATTTCTAGTATGTTGGAATTTTTTTCTTTACAAATGTTACAAAGGCAATTTTTTTGGGGGGCTCTAATTTATTAAACAATGAGTATGTCATTTTTGTTGGTAACATTGTTACCGACGTATTCTTTTTTCCGCTCTTATAGAAAACTGTGACGTAGATGCAATTCCTTTCTCAAATCAAACAACATCTGATTCTTTGGACCATGATGCAAGTATCGTTATAGCCTGTAACGTTGGCTACTCTACCGGTATGGGTATTGTAACAGAGCTCATGTGTGATAACGGGACCCTTTCTGCACCTGTTCCTGTCTGTTATGGTATGATCCTATCAATCTTGGATAAATCTGCCAATTCAAAGAATTAATTTATTATGACTAGAGTTTCAAAATCCCTTTTTTGAATTTGCTATTTTGACTTGATAGGGTTGTGAAATTAAAACCTGAGTATTTTTTTTTACTTTACTCATTTTAAGAATTAATTTGTAAAAGATGCTTGCTATTTTGTGGCATTCTACTGTCATACATATTTCTAGTATGTAGGAATTTTTTTCTTTACAAATGTTACAAAGGCAATTTTTTGGGGGGGCTCTAATTTATTAAATAATGAGTATGTCATTTTTGTTGGTAACATTGTTACCGACGTATCCTTTTTTCCCCTCTTATAGAAAGCTGTGACGTAGATGCAATTCCTTTCTCAAATCAAACAACATCTGATTCTTTGGACCATGATGCAAGTATCGTAATAGCCTGTAACGTTGGCTACTCTACCGGTATGGGTATTGTAACAGAGCTCATGTGTGATAACGGGACCCTTTCTGCACCTGTTCCTGTCTGTTATGGTATGATCCTATCAATCTTGGATAAATCTGCCAATTCAAAACAATTGATTTATTCAGACAATCTAGAGTTTCAAACTGGCTTTTTTGAATTTGCCATTTTGACTTACTGGAGTCTTGAAATTAAGAACTGAGTATTTTCTTACTTTGCTTCTTTAAAAGTTTAATTACTAAAAGATGCTTGCTATTTTTTTGGCATTCTACTGTCATAAATATTTCTAGTATGTTAGAATTTTTTTCTTTGCAAATGTTACAAAGGCAATTTTTTTTGGAGGGTGGGCTCTCTTTCGTTATAAAATGAGTATGTCATTTTTATTGGTAATATTGTTACCGAGGTATCCTTTTTTCCCCTCTCATAGAAAACTGTGACGTAGATGCAATTCCTTTCTCAAATCAAACAACATCTGATTCTTTGGACCATGATGCAAGTATCGTTATAGCCTGTAACGTTGGCTACTCTACCGGTATGGGTATTGTAACAGAGCTCATGTGTGATAACGGGACCCTTTCTGCACCTGTTCCTGTCTGTTATGGTATGATTCTATCAATCTTGGATAAATCTGCCAATTCAAAACAATTGATTTATTCAGACAATCTAGAGTTTCAAACTGGCTTTTTTGAATGTGCCATTTTGTCTTACTGGAGTCTTGAAATTAAGAATGAGTATTTTTTACTTTGCTTCTTTAAAAGTTTAATTACTAGAAGATGCTTGCTATTTTTTTGGCATTCTACTGTCATAAATATTTCTAGTATGTTAGAATTTTTTTCTTTGCAAATGTTACAGAGGCAAGTTTTTTTGGAGGGTGGGCTCTCTTTCGTTATAAAATGAGTATGTCATTTTTATTGGTAATATTGTTACCGAGGTATCCTTTTTTCCCCTCTCATAGAAAACTGTGACGTAGATGCAATTCCTTTCTCAAATCAAACAACATCTGATTCTTTGGACCATGATGCAAGTATCGTTATAGCCTGTAACGTTAGCTACTCTACCGGTATGGGTATTGTAACAGAGCTCATGTGTGATAACGGGACCCTTTCTGCACCTGTTCCTGTCTGTTATGGTATGATCCTATCAATCTTGGATAAATCTGCCAATTTAAAACAATTGAATTATTCAGACAATCTACAGTTTCAAACTGGCTTTTTTTTTAATTTGCTATTTTGACTAACTGGGTTTTGAAACTAAGAACTGAGTATTTTGTTTTTACTTTGATCATTTTAAGAATTAATTTGTAAAAGATGCTTGCTATGTTTTGGCATTCTACTGTCATAAATATTTCTAGTATGCTGGAATTTTTTTCTTTACAAATGTTACAAAGGCAATTTTTTTTGGGGGCTGTAATTTATTAAACAATGAGTATGTCATTTTTGTTGGTAACATTGTTACCGACGTATTCTTTTTTCCGCTCTTATAGAAAACTGTGACGTAGATGCAATTCCTTTCTCAAATCAAACAACATCTGATTCTTTGGACCATGATGCAAGTATCGTTATAGCCTGTAACGTTGGCTACTCTACCGGTATGGGTATTGTAACAGAGCTCATGTGTGATAACGGGACCCTTTCTGCACCTGTTCCTGTCTGTTATGGTATGATTCTATCAATCTTTCATAAATCTGCCAATTCAAAGAATTAATTTATTATGACTAGAGTTTCCAAATCCCTTTTTTGAATTTCCTATTTTGACTTGATAGGGTTGTGAAATTAAAACCTGAGTATTTTTTTTTACTTTACTCATTTTAAGGATTAATTTGTAAAAGATGCTTGCTATTTTGTGGCATTCTACTGTCATACATATTTCTAGTATGTAGGAATTTTTTTCTTTACAAATGTTACAAAGGCAATTTTTTGGGGGGCTCTAATTTATTAAATAATGAGTATGTCATTTTTGTTGGTAACATTGTTACCGACGTATCCTTTTTTCCCCTCTTATAGAAAGCTGTGACGTAGATGCAATTCCTTTCTCAAATCAAACAACATCTGATTCTTTGGACCATGATGCAAGTATCGTTATAGCCTGTAACGTTGGCTACTCTACCGGTATGGGTATTGTAACAGAGCTCATGTGTGATAACGGGACCCTTTCTGCACCTGTTCCTGTCTGTTATGGTATGATCCTATCAATCTTGGATAAATCTGCCAATTCAAAACAATTGATTTATTCAGACAATCTAGAGTTTCAAACTGGCTTTTTTGAATGTGCCATTTTGTCTTACTGGAGTCTTGAAATTAAGAACTGAGTATTTTCTTACTTTGCTTCTTTAAAAGTTTAATTACTAAAAGATGCTTGCTATTTTTTTGGCATTCTACTGTCATAAATATTTCTAGTATGTTAGAATTTTTTTCTTTGCAAATGTTACAAAGGCAATTTTTTTTGGAGGGTGGGCTCTCTTTCGTTATAAAATGAGTATGTCATTTTTATTGGTAATATTGTTACCGAGGTATCCTTTTTTCCCCTCTCATAGAAAACTGTGACGTAGATGCAATTCCTTTCTCAAATCAAACAACATCTGATTCTTTGGACCATGATGGAAGTATCGTTATAGCCTGTAACGTTGGCTACTCTACCGGTATGGGTATTGTAACAGAGCTCATGTGTGATAACGGGACCCTTTCTGCACCTGTTCCTGTCTGTTATGGTATGATTCTATCAATCTTGGATAAATCTGCCAATTCAAAACAATTGATTTATTCAGACAATCTAGAGTTTCAAACTGGCTTTTTTGAATGTGCCATTTTGTCTTACTGGAGTCTTGAAATTAAGAATTGAGTATTTTCTTACTTTGCTTCTTTAAAAGTTTAATTACTAGAAGATGCTTGCTATTTTTTTGGCATTCTACTGTCATAAATATTTCTAGTATGTTAGAATTTTTTTCTTTGCAAATGTTACAGAGGCAAGTTTTTTTGGAGGGTGGGCTCTCTTTCGTTATAAAATGAGTATGTCATTTTTATTGGTAATATTGTTACCGAGGTATCCTTTTTTCCCCTCTCATAGAAAACTGTGACGTAGATGCAATTCCTTTCTCAAATCAAACAACATCTGATTCTTTGGACCATGATGCAAGTATCGTTATAGCCTGTAACGTTGGCTACTCTACCGGTATGGGTATTGTAACAGAGCTCATGTGTGATAACGGGACCCTTTCTGCACCTGTTCCTGTCTGTTATGGTATGATCCTATCAATCTTGGATAAATCTGCCAATTTAAAACAATTGAATTATTCAGACAATCTACAGTTTCAAACTGGCTTTTTTTTTAATTTTCTATTTTGACTAACTGGGGTTTTGAAATTAAGAACTGAGTATTTTGTTTTTACTTTGCTCATTTTAAGAATTAATTTGTAAAAGATGCTTGCTATGTTTTGGCATTCTACTGTCATAAATATGTCTAGTATGCTGGAATTTTTTTCTTTACAAATGTTACAAAGGCAATTTTTTTTGGGGGGGCTGTAATTTATTAAACAATGAGTATGTCATTTTTGTTGGTAACATTGTTACCGACGTATTCTTTTTTCCGCTCTTATAGAAAACTGTGACGTAGATGCAATTCCTTTCTCAAATCAAACAACATCTGATTCTTTGGACCATGATGCAAGTATCGTTATAGCCTGTAACGTTGGCTACTCTACCGGTATGGGTATTGTAACAGAGCTCATGTGTGATAACGGGACCCTTTCTGCACCTGTTCCTGTCTGTTATGGTATGATTCTATCAATCTTTCATAAATCTGCCAATTCAAAGAATTAATTTATTATGACTAGAGTTTCCAAATCCCTTTTTTGAATTTCCTATTTTGACTTGATAGGGTTGTGAAATTAAAACCTGAGTATTTTTTTTTACTTTACTCATTTTAAGGATTAATTTGTAAAAGATGCTTGCTATTTTTTGGCATTCTACTGTCATACATATTTCTAGTATGTAGAAATTTTTTTCTTTACAAATGTTACAAAGGCAATTTTTTGGGGGGCTCTAATTTATTAAATAATGAGTATGTCATTTTTGTTGGTAACATTGTTACCGACGTATCCTTTTTTCCCCTCTTATAGAAAGCTGTGACGTAGATGCAATTCCTTTCTCAAATCAAACAACATCTGATTCTTTGGACCATGATGGAAGTATCGTAATAGCCTGTAACGTTGGCTACTCTACCGGTATGGGTATTGTAACAGAGCTCATGTGTGATAACGGGACCCTTTCTGCACCTGTTCCTGTCTGTTATGGTATGATCCTATCAATCTTGGATAAATCTGCCAATTCAAAACAATTGATTTATTCAGACAATCTAGAGTTTCAAACTGGCTTTTTTGAATGTGCCATTTTGTCTTACTGGAGTCTTGAAATTAAGAACTGAGTATTTTCTTACTTTGCTTCTTTAAAAGTTTAATTACTAAAAGATGCTTGCTATTTTTTTGGCATTCTACTGTCATAAATATTTCTAGTATGTTAGAATTTTTTTCTTTGCAAATGTTACAAAGGCAATTTTTTTTGGAGGGTGGGCTCTCTTTCGTTATAAAATGAGTATGTCATTTTTATTGGTAATATTGTTACCGAGGTATCCTTTTTTCCCCTCTTATAGAAAACTGTGACGTAGATGCAATTCCTTTCTCAAATCAAACAACATCTGATTCTTTGGACCATGATGCAAGTATCGTTATAGCCTGTAACGTTGGCTACTCTACCGGTATGGGTATTGTAACAGAGCTCATGTGTGATAACGGGACCCTTTCTGCACCTGTTCCTGTCTGTTATGGTATGATTCTATCAGTCTTGGATAAATCTGCCAATTCAAAACAATTGATTTATTCAGACAATCTAGAGTTTCAAACTGGCTTTTTTGAATGTGCCATTTTGTCTTACTGGAGTCTTGAAATTAAGAATTGAGTATTTTCTTACTTTGCTTCTTTAAAAGTTTAATTACTAAAGATGCTTGCTATTTTTTTGGCATTCTACTGTCATAAATATTTCTAGTATGTTAGAATTTTTTTCTTTGCAAATGTTACAGAGGCAAGTTTTTTTGGAGGGTGGGCTCTCTTTCGTTATAAAATGAGTATGTCATTTTTATTGGTAATATTGTTACCGAGGTATCCTTTTTTCCCCTCTCATAGAAAACTGTGACGTAGATGCAATTCCTTTCTCAAATCAAACAACATCTGATTCTTTGGACCATGATGCAAGTATCGTTATAGCCTGTAACGTTAGCTACTCTACCGGTATGGGTATTGTAACAGAGCTCATGTGTGACAACGGGACCCTTTCTGCACCTGTTCCTGTCTGTTATGGTATGATCCTATCAATCTTGGATAAATCTGCCAATTTAAAACAATTGAATTATTCAGACAATCTACAGTTTCAAACTGGCTTTTTTTTTAATTTGCTATTTTGACTAACTGGGGTTTTGAAACTTAGAACTGAGTATTTTGTTTTTACTTTGCTCATTTTAAGAATTAATTTGTAAAAGATGCTTGCTATGTTTTGGCATTCTACTGTCATAAATATTTCTAGTATGCTGGAATTTTTTTCTTTACAAATGTTACAAAGGCAATTTTTTTTGGGGGGGCTCTAATTTATTAAACAATGAGTATGTCATTTTTGTTGGTAACATTGTTACCGACGTATTCTTTTTTCCGCTCTTATAGAAAACTGTGACGTAGATGCAATTCCTTTCTCAAATCAAACAACATATGATTCTTTGGACCATGATGCAAGTATCGTTATAGCCTGTAACGTTGGCTACTCTACCGGTATGGGTATTGTAACAGAGCTCATGTGTGACAACGGGACCCTTTCTGCACCTGTTCCTGTCTGTTATGGTATGATCCTATCAATCTTGGATAAATCTGCCAATACAAAACAATTGAATTATTCAGACAATCTACAGTTTCAAACTGGCTTTTTTCTTTAATTTTCTATTTTGACTAACTGGGGTTTTGAAATTAAGAACTGAGTATTTTGTTTTTACTTTGCTCATTTTAAGAATTAATTTGTAAAAGATGCTTGCTATGTTTTGGCATTCTACTGTCATAAATATGTCTAGTATGCTGGAATTTTTTTCTTTACAAATGTTACAAAGGCAATTTTTTTTGGGGGGGCTCTAATTTATTAAACAATGAGTATGTCATTTTTGTTGGTAACATTGTTACCGACGTATTCTTTTTTCCCCTCTTATAGAAAACTGTGACGTAGATGCAATTCCTTTCTCAAATCAAACAACATCTGATTCTTTGGACCATGATGCAAGTATCGTTATAGCCTGTAACGTTGGCTACTCTACCGGTATGGGTATTGTAACAGAGCTCATGTGTGATAACGGGACCCTTTCTGCACCTGTTCCTGTCTGTTATGGTATGATCCTATCAATCTTGGATAAATCTGCCAATTCAAAACAATTGATTTATTCAGACAATCTAAAGTTTCAAACTGGCTTTTTTTTAATTTGCTATTTTGACTAACTGGGGTTTTGAAATTAAGAACTGAGTATTTTGTTTTTACTTTGCTCATTTTAAGAATTAATTTGTAAAAGATGCTTGCTATTTTTTGGCATTCTACTGTCATACATATTTCTAGTATGTAGGAATTTTTTTCTTTACAAATGTTACAAAGGCAATTTTTTGGGGGGCTCTAATTTATTAAACAATGAGTATGTCATTTTTGTTGGTAACATTGTTACCGATGTATTCTTTTTTCCCCTCTTATAGAAAACTGTGACGTAGATGCAATTCCTTTCTCAAATCAAACAACATATGATTCTTTGGACCATGATGCAAGTATCGTTATAGCCTGTAACGTTGGCTACTCTACCGGTATGGGTATTGTAACAGAGCTCATGTGTGACAACGGGACCCTTTCTGCACCTGTTCCTGTCTGTTATGGTATGATCCTATCAATCTTGGATAAATCTGCCAATTCAAAGAATTAATTGATTATGACTAGAGTTTCAAAATCCCTTTTTTGAATTTGCTATTTTGACTTGATAGGGTTGTGAAATTAAAACCTGAGTATTTTTTTTTACTTTACTCATTTTAGGAATTAATTGGTAAAAGATACTTGCTATTTTTTGGCATTCTACTGTCATACATATTTATTGTATGTTGGAATTTTTTTCTTTACAAATGTTACAAAGGCAATTTCTTGGGGGGCTCTAATTTATTAAACAATGAGTATGTCATTTTTGTTGGTAACATTGTTACCGACGTATTCTTTTTTCCGCTCTTATAGAAAACTGTGACGTAGATGCAATTCCTTTCTCAAATCAAACAACATCTGATTCTTTGGACCATGATGCAAGTATCGTTATAGCCTGTAACGTTGGCTACTCTACCGGTATGGGTATTGTAACAGAGCTCATGTGTGACAACGGGACCCTTTCTGCACCTGTTCCTGTCTGTTATGGTATGATCCTATCAATCTTGGATAAATCTGCCAATTCAAAACAATTGATTTATTCAGACAATCTAGAGTTTCAAACTGGCTTTTTTTATTTGCTATTTTGACTAACTGAGGTTTTGAAATTAAGAACTGAGTATTTTGTTTTCACTTTGCTTATTTTAAGAATTAATTTGTAAAAGATGTTTTCTATTTTTTGGCATTCTACTGTCATTAAAAAATTCTAGTAGGTTATTTTATATTTGGGGGGGGGCTCTAATTTATTAAATAATGAGTAGGTCATTTTTATTGGTAATATTGTTACCGACGTATCTTTTTTCCCTCCTTATAGAAAACTGTGACGTAGATGCAATTCCTTTCTCAAATCAAACAACATCTGATTCTTTGGACCATGATGCAAGTATCGTTATAGCCTGTAACGTTGGCTACTCTACCGGTATGGGTATTGTAACAGAGCTCATGTGTGATAACGGGACCCTTTCTGCACCTGTTCCTGTCTGTTATGGTATGATCCTATCAATCTTGGATAAATCTGCCAATTCAAAGAATTAATTTATTATGACTAGAGTTTCAAAATCCCTTTTTTGAATTTGCTATTTTGACTTGATAGGGTTGTGAAATTAAAACCTGAGTATTTTTTTTTTACTTTACTCATTTTAAGAATTAATTTGTAAAAGATGCTTGCTATTTTTTGGCATTCTACTGTCATACATATTTCTAGTATGTAGGAATTTTTTTCTTTACAAATGTTACAAAGGCAATTTTTTGGGGGGCTCTAATTTATTAAATAATGAGTATGTCATTTTTGTTGGTAAAATTGTTACCGACGTATCCTTTTTTCCCCTCTTATAGAAAGCTGTGACGTAGATGCAATTCCTTTCTCAAATCAAACAACATCTGATTCTTTGGACCATGATGCAAGTATCGTTATAGCCTGTAACGTTGGCTACTCTACCGGTATGGGTATTGTAACAGAGCTCATGTGTGATAACGGGACCCTTTCTGCACCTGTTCCTGTCTGTTATGGTATGATCCTATCAATCTTGGATAAATCTGCCAATTCAAAACAATTGAATTATTCAGACAATCTACAGTTTCAAACTGGCTTTTTTTTTAATTTTCTATTTTGACTAACTGGGGTTTTGAAATTAAGAACTGAGTATTTTGTTTTTACTTTGCTCATTTTAAGAATTAATTTGTAAAAGATGCTTGCTATTTTTTGGCATTCTACTGTCATAAATATTTCTAGTATGCTGGAATTTTTTTCTTTACAAATGTTACAAAGGCAATTTTTTTTTGGGGGCTCTAATTTATTAAACAATGAGTATGTCATTTTTGTTGGTAACATTGTTACCGACGTATTCTTTTTTCCCCTCTTATAGAAAACTGTGACGTAGATGCAATTCCTTTCTCAAATCAAACAACATCTGATTCTTTGGACCATGATGCAAGTATCGTTATAGCCTGTAACGTTGGCTACTCTACCGGTATGGGTATTGTAACAGAGCTCATGTGTGATAACGGGACCCTTTCTGCACCTGTTCCTGTCTGTTATGGTATGATCCTATCAATCTTGGATAAATCTGCCAATTCAAAGAATTAATTGATTATGACTAGAGTTTCAAAATCCCTTTTTTGAATTTGCTATTTTGACTTGATAGGGTTGTGAAATTAAAACCTGAGTATTTTTTTTACTTTACTCATTTTAAGAATTAATTTGTAAAAGATGCTTGCTATTTTTTGGCATTCTACTGTCATACATATTTCTAGTATGTAGGAATTTTTTTCTTTACAAATGTTACAAAGGCAATTTTTTGGGGGGCTCTAATTTATTAAATAATGAGTATGTCATTTTTGTTGGTAATATTGTTAGCGACGTATCCTTTTTTCCCCTCTTATAGAAAGCTGTGACGTAGATGCAATTCCTTTCTCAAATCAAACAACATCTGATTCTTTGGACCATGATGCAAGTATCGTTATAGCCTGTAACGTTGGCTACTCTACCGGTATGGGTATTGTAACAGAGCTCATGTGTGATAACGGGACCCTTTCTGCACCTGTTCCTGTCTGTTATGGTATGATCCTATCAATCTTGGATAAATCTGCCAATTCAAAACAATTGAATTATTCAGACAATCTACAGTTTCAAACTGGCTTTTTTTTTAATTTGCTATTTTGACTAACTGGGGTTTTGAAATTAAGAACTGAGTATTTTGTTTTTACTTTGCTCATTTTAAGAATTAATTTGTAAAAGATGCTTGCTATGTTTTGGCATTCTACTGTCATAAATATGTCTAGTATGCTGGAATTTTTTTCTTTACAAATGTTACAAAGGCAATTTTTTTTTGGGAGGCTCTAATTTATTAAACAATGAGTAGGTCATTTTTGTTGGTAACATTGTTACCGACGTATTCTTTTTTCCCCTCTTATAGAAAACTGTGACGTAGATGCAATTCCTTTCTCAAATCAAACAACATCTGATTCTTTGGACCATGATGCAAGTATCGTTATAGCCTGTAACGTTGGCTACTCTACCGGTATGGGTATTGTAACAGAGCTCATGTGTGATAACGGGACCCTTTCTGCACCTGTTCCTGTCTGTTATGGTATGATCCTATCAATCTTGGATAAATCTGCCAATTCAAAGAATTAATTGATTATGACTAGAGTTTCAAAATCCCTTTTTTGAATTTGCTATTTTGACTTGATAGGGTTGTGAAATTAAAACCTGAGTATTTTTTTTTACTTTACTCATTTTAAGAATTAATTTGTAAAAGATGCTTGCTATTTTGTGGCATTCTACTGTCATACATATTTCTAGTATGTAGGAATTTTTTTCTTTACAAATGTTACAAAGGCAATTTTTTGGGGGGCTCTACTTTATTAAATAATGAGTATGTCATTTTTGTTGGTAACATTGTTAGCGACGTATCCTTTTTTCCCCTCTTATAGAAAGCTGTGACGTAGATGCAATTCCTTTCTCAAATCAAACAACATCTGATTCTTTGGACCATGATGCAAGTATCGTTATAGCCTGTAACGTTGGCTACTCTACCGGTATGGGTATTGTAACAGAGCTCATGTGTGATAACGGGACCCTTTCTGCACCTGTTCCTGTCTGTTATGGTATGATCCTATCAATCTTGGATAAATCTGCCAATTCAAAACAATTGAATTATTCAGACAATCTACAGTTTCAAACTGGCTTTTTTTTAATTTGCTATTTTGACTAACTGGGGTTTTGAAATTAAGAACTGAGTATTTTGTTTTTACTTTGCTCATTTTAAGAATTAATTTGTAAAAGATGCTTGCTATGTTTTGGCATTCTACTGTCATAAATATTTCTAGTATGCTGGAATTTTTTTCTTTACAAATGTTACAAAGGCAATTTTCTTGGGGGGGGCTCTAATTTATTAAACAATGAGTATGTCATTTTTGTTGGTAACATTGTTACCGACGTATTCTTTTTTCCGCTCTTATAGAAAACTGTGACGTAGATGCAATTCCTTTCTCAAATCAAACAACATCTGATTCTTTGGACCATGATGCAAGTATCGTTATAGCCTGTAACGTTGGCTACTCTACCGGTATGGGTATTGTAACAGAGCTCATGTGTGATAACGGGACCCTTTCTGCACCTGTTCCTGTCTGTTATGGTATGATCCTATCAATCTTGGATAAATCTGCCAATTCAAAGAATTAATTGATTATGACTAGAGTTTCAAAATCCCTTTTTTGAATTTGCTATTTTGACTTGATAGGGTTGTGAAATTAAAACCTGAGTATTTTTTTTTACTTTACTCATTTTAAGAATTAATTTGTAAAAGATGCTTGCTATTTTTTGGCATTCTACTGTCATACATATTTCTAGTATGTAGGAATTTTTTTCTTTACAAATGTTACAAAGGCAATTTTTGGGGGGCTCTACTTTATTAAATAATGAGTATGTCATTTTTGTTGGTAATATTGTTAGCGACGTATCCTTTTTTCCCCTCTTATAGAAAGCTGTGACGTAGATGCAATTCCTTTCTCAAATCAAACAACATCTGATTCTTTGGACCATGATGCAAGTATCGTTATAGCCTGTAACGTTGGCTACTCTACCGGTATGGGTATTGTAACAGAGCTCATGTGTGATAACGGGACCCTTTCTGCACCTGTTCCTGTCTGTTATGGTATGATCCTTTCAATCTTGGATAAATCTGCCAATTCAAAACAATTCAATTATTCAGACAATCTACAGTTTAAAACTGGCTTTTTTTTTAATTTGCTATTTTGACTAACTGGGGTTTTGAAATTAAGAACTGAGTATTTTGTTTTTACTTTGCTCATTTTAAGAATTAATTTGTAAAAGATGCTTGCTATTTTTTGGCATTCTACTGTCATAAATATTTCTAGTATGTTACAGTTTTTTTTTCTTTACAAATATTACAAAGTCAAGTTATTTGGGGGGGCTCTAATTGATTAAATAATGAGTAGGTCATTTTTATTGGTAATATTGTTATCGAGGTATCTTTTTTCCCTCCTTATAGAAAACTGTGACGTAGATGCAATTCCTTTCTCAAATCAAACAACATCTGATTCTTTGGACCATGATGCAAGTATCGTTATAGCCTGTAACGTTGGCTACTCTACCGGTATGGGTATTGTAACAGAGCTCATGTGTGATAACGGGACCCTTTCTGCACCTGTTCCTGTCTGTTATGGTATGATCCTATCAATCTTGGATAAATCTGCCAATTCAAAGAATTAATTTTTTCAGACATTCTTAGAGTTTCAAACTTGCTTTTTCGAATTTGCTATTTTGACTTCATAGGGTTGTGAAAATAAAACCTGAGTATTTTGTTTTTACTTTGCTCATTTTAAGAATTAATTTGTAAAAGATGCTTGCTATTTTTAGCATTCTACTGTCATAAATATTTCTAGTATGTTACATTTTTTTTCTCTACAAATATTACAAAGTCAAGTTTTTTTTTTTTTTTTTTTGGGGGGGGCTCTAATTGATTAAAGGGGAATGAAACCTTTGAAACAAATAGGCTTGTGTAGAAACAGAAAAATCAAAGAATAAGAATAAAGAAAGTTTGAGAAAAATGGGACAAATAATGAGAAAGTTAAGAGCATTTGAATATTGCAATCACTAATGCTATGGAGATCCTCACATTGGCAATATGACAAGGATGTGTGATGTCACTGATGAACAACTTTTCCTTTGGTGGACTATAAAATACCCTCAAAATGTCTCTCTTTGCTTTTTCTTATGATGATACAAACTATTTATCCATGATGTATTCTTAAAAAATATGCATTACATGCCCTCATGTAGACAGAACACATGATTTATGGATAGATGTAATAAAAGAGGCAATTCTAGTGAAATATATACTAGAGTAATGGGGAGAGTTGTTCACAAGTGACATCACACATCTTCGTCTCATTGCCAATTTGCTATCTCCATAGCATTAGTGATCGCAATATTCAAATGCTCATAACTTTCTCACTATTTCTCCGATTTTTCTCAAACTTTCGTTGATCGTTTTTTTTTTTTTCTGTTTTCACACAAGCTATCTTGTTCCAATGGTTTCATTCTCCTTTAAATAATGAGTAGGCCATTTTTGTCTCACCTGCGAAGCAAAGTGAGACCATAGGCGCCGCTTTTCCGACGGCGGCGGCGGCGTCAACATCAAATCTTAACCTGAGGTTAAGTTTTTGAAATGACGTCATAACTTAGAAAGTATATAGACCTAGTTAATAAAACTTGGCCATAAGGTTCATCAAGTATTACTGAACATCCTATTAGAGTTTCATGTCACATGACCAAGGTCAAAGGTCATTTAGGGTCAATGAACTTAGACCATGTTGGAGGAATCAACATCGAAATCTTAACCTGAGGTTAAGTTTTTGAAATGTCATCATAACTTAGAAAATATATGGACCTAGTTCATGAAACTTGGACATAAGGTTGATCAAGTATCACTGAACATCCTGCACGAGTTTCACGTCACATGACCAAGGTCAAAGGTCATTTAGGGTCAATGAACTTTGGCCGAACTGGGGATATCTGTTGAATTCCCATCATAACTTTGAAAGTTTATGGATCTGATTCATGAAACTTGGACATGATAGTAATCAAGCATCACTGAAAATTTTGTGCAAGTTTCAGGTCTCATGATTAAGGTCAAAGGTCATTTAGGGTCAATGAACTTTGGCCGAATCGGGGTATTTGTTGAATTACCATCATAAATTTGAAAGTTTATGGATCTGATTCATGAAACTTGTACATAAGAGTAATCAAGTATCACTGAACATCCTGTGCACGTTTCAGGTCACATGACCAAGGTCAAAGGTCAATGAACTTTGGCCGAATTGGGTGTATCTGTTGAATTACCATCATAAATTTGAAAGTTTATGGATCTGATTCATGAAACTTGTACATAAGAGTAATCAAGTATCACTGAACATCCTGTTCGAGTTTCAGGTCACATGATCAAGGTCAAAGGTCATGTAAGGTCAATGAACTTTGGCCATGTTGGAGTTTTTTGTTGAATAACCATCATATCTCTGTAAGTTTATTGGTCTAGTTCATAAAAAGTGGACATAAGAGTAACCATGTATCACTGAACATCTTGTGCAAGTTAGAGTAGTATTCAAAGTCAGCACTGCTGCTATATTGAACCGCGTGATGCAGGTGAGACGGCCAGAGGCATTCCACTTGTTATTGGTTATATTGCTATCGAGGTATCTTTTTTCCCTCCTTATAGAAAACTGTGACGTAGATGCAATTTCTTTCTCAAATCAAACAACATCTGATTCTTTGGACCATGATGCAAGTATAGTTATAGCCTGTAACGTTGGCTACTCTACCGGTATGGGTATTGTAACAGAGCTCATGTGTGATAACGGGACCCTTTCTGCACCTGTTCCTGTCTGTTATGGTATGATCCTATCAATCTTGGATAAATCTGCCAATTCAAAACAATTGATTTATTCAGACAATCTAGAGTTTCAAACTGGCTTTTTTGAATGTGCCATTTTGTCTTACTGGAGTCTTGAAATTAAGAAATGAGTATTTTCTTACTTTGCTTCTTTAAAAGTTTAATTACTAAAGGATGCTTGCTATTTTTTTGGCATTCTACTGTCATAAATATTTGTAGTATGTTAGAATTTTTTTCTTTGCAAATGTTACAAAGGCAATTTTTTTTGGGGGGGTTGGGCTCTCTTTCATTATAAAATGAGTATGTCATTTTTATTGGTAATATTGTTACCGAGGTATCCTTTTTTCCCCTCTCATAGAAAACTGTGACTTAGATGCAATTCCTTTCTCAAATCAAACAACATCTGATTCTTTGGACCATGATGGAAGTATCGTTATAGCCTGTAACGTTGGCTACTCTACCGGTATGGGTATTGTAACAGAGCTCATGTGTGACAACGGGACCCTTTCTGCACCTGTTCCTGTCTGTTATGGTATGATCCTATCAATCTTGGATAAATCTGCCAATTCAAAGAATTAATTTTTTCAGACAATCTAGAGTTTCAAACTTCCTTTTTTGAATTTGCTATTTTGACTTGATAGGGTTGTGAAATTAAAACCTGAGTATTTTTTTTTACTTTACTCATTTTAAGAATTAATTTGTAAAAGATGCTTGCTATTTTTTGGCATTCTACTGTCATACATATTTATAGTATGTTGGAATTTTTTTCTTTACAAATGTTACAAAGGCAATTTTTTTGGGGGGCTCTAATTTATTAAACAATGAGTATGTCATTTTTGTTGGTAACATTGTTACCGACGTATTCTTTTTTCCCCTCTTATAGAAAGCTGTGACGTAGATGCAATTCCTTTCTCAAATCAAACAACATCTGATTCTTTGGACCATGATGCAAGTATTGTTATAGCCTGTAACGTTGGCTACTCTACCGGTATGGGTATTGTAACAGAGCTCATGTGTGATAACGGGACCCTTTCTGCACCTGTTCCTGTCTGTTATGGTATGATCCTATCAATCTTGGATAAATCTGCCAATTCAAAACAATTGATTTATTCAGACAATCTAGAGTTTCAAACTGGCTTTTTTGAATGTGCCATTTTGACTTAATGGGGTTTTGAAATTAAGAACTGAGTATTTTCTTACTTTGCTTCTTTAAAAGTTTAATTACTAAAAGATGCTTGCTATTTTTTTGGCATTCTACTGTCATAAATATTTCTAGTATGTTAGAATTATTTTCTTTGCAAATGTTACAAAGGCAATTTTTTTTGGAGGGTGGGCTCTCTTTCGTTATAAAATGAGTATGTCATTTTTATTGGTAATATTGTTACTGAGGTATCCTTTTTTCCCCTCTCATAGAAAACTGTGACGTAGATGCAATTCCTTTCTCAAATCAAACAACATCTGATTCTTTGGACCATGATGCAAGTATCGTTATAGCCTGTAACGTTGGCTACTCTACCGGTATGGGTATTGTAACAGAGCTCATGTGTGATAACGGGACCCTTTCTGCACCTGTTCCTGTCTGTTATGGTATGATTCTATCAATCTTGGATAAATCTGCCAATTCAAAACAATTGATTTATTCAGACAATCTAGAGTTTCAAACTGGCTTTTTTGAATGTGCCATTTTGTCTTACTGGAGTCTTGAAATTAAGAACTGAGTATTTTCTTACTTTGCTTCTTTAAAAGTTTAATTACTAAAAGATGCTTGCTATTTTTTTTGCATTCTACTGTCATAAATATTTCTAGTATGTTAGAATTTTTTTCTTTGCAAATGTTACAAAGGCAAGTTTTTTTGGAGGGTGGGCTCTCTTTCGTTATAAAATGAGTATGTCATTTTTATTGGTAATATTGTTACCGAGGTATCTTTTTTCCCTTCTCATAGAAAACTGTGACGTAGATGCAATTCCTTTCTCAAATCAAACAACATCTGATTCTTTGGACCATGATGCAAGTATCGTTATAGCCTGTAACGTTGGCTACTCTACCGGTATGGGTATTGTAACAGAGCTCATGTGTGACAACGGGACCCTTTCTGCACCTGTTCCTGTCTGTTATGGTATGATCCTATCAATCTTGGATAAATCTGCCAATTCAAAACAATTGAATTATTCAGACAATCTACAGTTTCAAACTGGCTTTTTTTTTTATTTTCTATTTTGACTAACTGGGGTTTTGAAATTAAGAACTGAGTATTTTGTTTTTACTTTGATCATTTTAAGAATTAATTTGTAAAAGATGCTTGCTATGTTTTGGCATTCTACTGTCATAAATATGTCTAGTATGCTGGAATTTTTTTCTTTACAAATGTTACAAAGGCAATTTTTTTTGGGGGGGCTCTAATTTATTAAACAATGAGTATGTCATTTTTGTTGGTAACATTGTTACCGACGTATTCTTTTTTCCCCTCTTATAGAAAACTGTGACGTAGATGCAATTCCTTTCTCAAATCAAACAACATCTGATTCTTTGGACCATGATGCAAGTATCGTTATAGCCTGTAACGTTGGCTACTCTACCGGTATGGGTATTGTAACAGAGCTCATGTGTGATAACGGGACCCTTTCTGCACCTGTTCCTGTCTGTTATGGTATGATCCTATCAATCTTGGATAAATCTGCCAATTCAAAGAATTAATTTATTATGACTAGAGTTTCAAAATCCCTTTTTTGAATTTGCTATTTTGACTTGATAGGGTTGTGAAATTAAAACCTGAGTATTTTTTTTTACTTTACTCATTTTAAGAATTAATTTGTAAAAGATGCTTGCTATTTTTTGGCATTCTACTGTCATACATATTTCTAGTATGTAGGAATTTTTTTCTTTACAAATGTTACAAAGGCAATTTTTTGGGGGGCTCTAATTTATTAAACAATGAGTATGTCATTTTTGTTGGTAACATTGTTACCGACGTATTCTTTTTTCCCCTCTTATAGAAAACTGTGACGTAGATGCAATTCCTTTCTCAAATCAAACAACATATGATTCTTTGGACCATGATGCAAGTATCGTTATAGCCTGTAACGTTGGCTACTCTACCGGTATGGGTATTGTAACAGAGCTCATGTGTGATAACGGGACCCTTTCTGCACCTGTTCCTGTCTGTTATGGTATGATCCTATCAATCTTGGATAAATCTGCCAATTCAAAACAATTGATTTATTCAGACAATCTAGAGTTTCAAACTGGCTTTTTTTATTTGCTATTTTGACTAACTGAGGTTTTGAAATTAAGAACTGAGTATTTTGTTTTTACTTTACTCATTTTAAGAATTAATTTGTAAAAGATGTTTTCTATTTTTTGGCATTCTACTGTCATTAAAAAATTCTAGTAGGTTATTTTTTTTTTTTGGGGGGGGCTCTAATTGATTAAATAATGAGTAGGTCATTTTTGTTGGTAATATTGTTACCGAGGTATCCTTTTTTCCCCTCTTATAGAAAACTGTGACGTAGATGCAATTCCTTTCTCAAATCAAACAACATCTGATTCTTTGGACCATGATGCAAGTATCGTTATAGCCTGTAACGTTGGCTACTCTACCGGTATGGGTATTGTAACAGAGCTCATGTGTGATAACGGGACCCTTTCTGCACCTGTTCCTGTCTGTTATGGTATGATCCTATCAATCTTTCATAAATCTGCCTATTCAAAGAATTAATTTATTATGACTAGAGTTTCAAACTTCCTTTTTTGAATTTGCTATTTTGACTTGATAGGGTTGTGAAATTAAAACCTGAGTATTTTTTTTTACTTTACTCATTTTAAGAATTAATTTGTAAAAGATGCTTGCTATTTTTTGGCATTCTACTGTCATACATATTTCTAGTATGTAGGAATTTTTTTCTTTACAAATGTTAAAAAGGCAATTTTTTGGGGGGCTCTAATTTATTAAACAATGAGTATGTCATTTTTGTTGGTAACATTGTTACCGACGTATTCTTTTTTCCCCTCTTATAGAAAACTGTGACGTAGATGCAATTCCTTTCTCAAATCAAACAACTGATTCTTTGGACCATGATGCAAGTATCGTTATAGCCTGTAACGTTGGCTACTCTACCGGTATGGGTATTGTAACAGAGCTCATGTGTGATAACGGGACCCTTTCTGCACCTGTTCCTGTCTGTTATGGTATGATCCTATCAATCTTGGATAAATCTGCCAATTCAAAACAATTGATTTATTCAGACAATCTAGAGTTTCAAACTGGCTTTTTTTTATTTGCTATTTTGACTAACTGAGGTTTTGAAATTAAGAACTGAGTATTTTGTTTTTACTTTACTCATTTTAAGAATTAATTTGTAAAAGATGCTTGCTATTTTTTGGCATTCTACTGTCATACATATTTCTAGTATGTAGGAATTTTTTTCTTTACAAATGTTACAAAGGCAATTTTTTTTGGGGGGGCTCTAATTGGTTAAATAATGAGTATGTCATTTTTGTTGGTAATATTGTTACCGAGGTATCCTTTTTTCCCCTCTTATAGAAAACTGTGACGTAGATGCAATTCCTTTCTCAAATCAAACAACATCTGATTCTTTGGACCATGATGCAAGTATCGTTATAGCCTGTAACATTGGCTACTCTACCGGTATGGGTATTGTAACAGAGCTCGTGTGTGATAACGGGACCCTTTCTGCACCTGTTCCTGTCTGTTATGGTATGATCCTATCAATCTTGGATAAATCTGCCAATTCAAAGAATTAATTGATTATGACTAGAGTTTCAAAATCCCTTTTTTGAATTTGCTATTTTGACTTGATAGGGTTGTGAAATTAAAACCTGAGTATTTTTTTTTTACTTTACTCATTTTAAGAATTAATTTGTAAAAGATGCTTGCTATTTTTTGGCATTCTACTGTCATACATATTTCTAGTATGTAGGAATTTTTTTCCTTACAAATGTTATAAAGGCAATTTTTTTTGGGGGGGCTCTAATTGGTTAAGTAATGAGTATGTCATTTTTGTTGGTAATATTGTTACCGAGGTATCCTTTTTTCCCCTCTTATAGAAAAATGTGACGTAGATGCAATTCCTTTCTCAAATCAAACAACATTTGATTCTTTGGACCATGATGCAAGTATCGTTATAGCCTGTAACATTGGCTACTCTACCGGTATGGGTATTGTAACAGAGCTCGTGTGTGATAACGGGACCCTTTCTGCACCTGTTCCTATCTGTTATGGTAAGATCCTATCAATCTTGGATAAATCTGCCAATTCAAAAGAATTGATTTATTCAGACAATCTAAAGTTTCAAACTGGCTTTTTTTTAATTTGCTATTTTGACTAACTGGGGTTTTGAAATTAACAAGTGAATATTTTGTTTTTACTTTGCTCATTTTAAGAATTAATTTGTAAAAGATGCTTGCTATTTTTGGCATTCTACTGTCATAAATATTTCTAGTATGTTACATTTTTTTTCTTTACAAATATTACAAAGTCAAGTTTTTTTGTTTGTTTTTTTGGGGGGGGCTCTAATTGATTAAAGGGGAATGAAACCTTTGAAACAAATAGGCTTGTGTAGAAACAGAATAATCAAAGAATAAGAATAAAGAAAGTTTGAGAAAAATGGGACAAATAATGAGAAAGTTAAGAGCATTTGAATATTGCAATCACTAATGCTATGGAGATCCTCACATTGGCAATACGACAAGGATGTGTGATGTCACTGATGAACAACTTTTCCTTTGGTGGACTATAAAATACCCTCAAAATGTCTCTCTTTGCTTTTTCTTATGATGATACAAACTATTTATCCATGATGTATTCTTAAAAAATATGCATTACATGCCCTCATGTAGACAGAACACATGATTTATGGATAGATGTAATAAAAGAGGCAATTCTAGTGAAATATATACTAGAGTAATGGGGAGAGTTGTTCACAAGTGACATCACACATCTTTGTCTCATTGCCAATTTGCTATCTCCATAGCATTAGTGATCGCAATATTCAAATGCTCATAACTTTCTCACTATTTCTCCGATTTTTCTCAAATTTTCGTTGATCGTTTTTTTTTTTTTTTTCTGTTTTCACACAAGCTCTCTTGTTCCAATGGTTTCATTCTCCTTTAAATAATGAGTAGGCCATTTTTATTGGTTATATTGCTATCGAGGTATCTTTTTTCCCTCCTTATAGAAAACTGTGACGTAGATGCAATTTCTTTCTCAAATCAAACAACATCTGATTCTTTGGACCATGATGCAAGTATAGTTATAGCCTGTAACGTTGGCTACTCTACCAGTATGGGTATTGTAACAGAGCTCATGTGTGATAACGGGACCCTTTCTGCACCTGTTCCTGTCTGTTATGGTATGATCCTATCAATCTTGGATAAATCTGCCAATTCAAAACAATTGATTTATTCAGACAATCTAGAGTTTCAAACTGGCTTTTTTGAATGTGCCATTTTGTCTTACTGGAGTCTTGAAATTAAGAACTGAGTATTTTCTTACTTTGCTTCTTTAAAAGTTTAATTACTAAAAGATGCTTGCTATTTTTTTGGCATTCTACTGTCATAAATATTTCTAGTATGTTAGAATTTTTTTCTTTGCAAATGTTACAAAGGCAATTTTTTTTGGGGGGTGGGCTCTAATTTATTAAACAATGAGTAGGTCATTTTTATTGGTAATATTGTTACCGACGTATCCTTTTTCCCCTCTTATAGAAAACTGTGACGTAGATGCAATTCCTTTCTCAAATCAAACAACATCTGATTCTTTGGACCATGATGCAAGTATTGTTATAGCCTGTAACGTTGGCTACTCTACCGGTATGGGTATTGTAACAGAGCTCATGTGTGATAACGGGACCCTTTCTGCACCTGTTCCTGTCTGTTATGGTATGATCCTATCAATCTTGGATAAATCTGCCAATTCAAAGAATTAATTGATTATGACTAGAGTTTCAAAATCCCTTTTTTGAATTTGCTATTTTGACTTGATAGGGTTGTGAAATTAAAACCTGATTTTTTTTTTTACTTTACTCATTTTAAGAATTAATTTGTAAAAGATGCTTGCTATTTTTAGCATTCTACTGTCATAAATATATTTCTAGTATGTTACATTTTTTTTCTTTACAAATATTACAAAGTCAAGTTTTTTTGTTTTTTTTGGGGGGGGGCTCTAATTGATTAAAGGGGAATGAAACCTTTGAAACAAATAGGCTTGTGTAGAAACAGAAAAATCAAAGAATAAGAATAAAGAAAGTTTGAGAAAAATCGGACAAATAATGAGAAAGTTATGAGCATTTGAATATTGCAATCACTAATGCTATGGAGATCCTCACATTGGCAATGCGACAAGGATGTGTGATGTCACTGATGAACAACTTTTCCTTTGGTGGACTATAAAATACCCTCAAAATGTCTCTTTTTGCTTTTTCTTATGATGATACAAACTCTTTATCCATGATGTATTCTTAAAAAATATGCATTACATGCCCTCATGTAGACAGAACACATGATTTATGGATAGATGTGATAAAAGAGGCAATTCTAGTGAAATATATACTAGAGTAATGGGGAGAGTTGTTCACAAGTGACATCACACATCTTTGTCGCATTGCCAATTTGCTATCTCCATAGCATTAGTGATCGCAATATTCAAATGCTCATAACTTTCTCACTATTTCTCCGATTTTTCTCAAATTTTCGTTGATCGTTTTTTTTTTTTTTTTTCTGTTTTCACACAAGCTCTCTTGTTCCAATGGTTTCATTCTCCTTTAAATAATGAGTAGGCCATTTTTATTGGTTATATTGTTACCGACGTATCTTTTTTCCCTCCTTATAGAAAACTGTGACGTAGATGCAATTCCTTTCTCAAATCAAACAACATCTGATTCTTTGGACCATGATGCAAGTATCGTTATAGCCTGTAACGTTGGCTACTCTACCGGTATGGGTATTGTAACAGAGCTCATGTGTGATAACGGGACCCTTTCTGCACCTGTTCCTGTCTGTTATGGTATGATCCTATCAATCTTGGATAAATCTGCCAATTCAAAACAATTGATTTATTCAGACAATCTAGAGTTTCAAACTGGCTTTTTTGAATGTGCCATTTTGTCTTACTGGAGTCTTGAAATTAAGAACTGAGTATTTTCTTACTTTGCTTCTTTAAAAGTTTAATTACTAAAAGATGCTTGCTATTTTTTTGGCATTCTACTGTCATAAATATTTCTAGTATGTTAGAATTTTTTTCTTTGCAAATGTTACAAAGGCAATTTTTTTTGGGGGGTGGGATCTCTTTCGTTATAAAATGAGTATCTCATTTTTATTGGTAATATTGTTACCGACGTATCCTTTTTTCCCCTCTTATAGAAAGCTGTGACGTAGATGCAATTCCTTTCTCAAATCAAACAACATCTGATTCTTTGGACCATGATGCAAGTATTGTTATAGCCTGTAACGTTGGCTACTCTACCGGTATGGGTATTGTAACAGAGCTCATGTGTGATAACGGGACCCTTTCTGCACCTGTTCCTGTCTGTTATGGTATGATCCTATCAATCTTGGATAAATCTGCCAATTCAAAGAATTAATTGATTATGACTAGAGTTTCAAAATCCCTTTTTTGAATTTGCTATTTTGACTTGATAGGGTTGTGAAATTAAAACCTGATTTTTTTTTTTACTTTACTCATTTTAAGAATTAATTTGTAAAAGATGCTTGCTATTTTTTGGCATTCTACTGTCATACATATTTCTAGTATGTAGGAATTTTTTTCTTTACAAATGTTACAAAGGCAATTTTTTGGGGGGCTCTACTTTATTAAATAATGAGTATGTCATTTTTGTTGGTAATATTGTTAGCGACGTATCCTTTTTTCCCCTCTTATAGAAAGCTGTGACGTAGATGCAATTCCTTTCTCAAATCAAACAACATCTGATTCTTTGGACCATGATGCAAGTATCGTTATAGCCTGTAACGTTGGCTACTCTACCGGTATGGGTATTGTAACAGAGCTCATGTGTGACAACGGGACCCTTTCTGCACCTGTTCCTGTCTGTTATGGTATGATCCTATCAATCTTGGATAAATCTGCCAATTCAAAGAATTAATTTTTTCAGACAATCTAGAGTTTCAAACTTCCTTTTTTTAATTTGCTATTTTGACTTGATAGGGTTGTGAAATTAAAACCTGATTTTTTTTTTTACTTTACTCATTTTAAGAATTAATTTGTAAAAGATACTTGCCATTTTTTGGCATTCTACTGTCATACATATTTATATTTATAGTATGTTGGAATTTTTTTCTTTACAGATGTTACAAAGGCAATTTTTTTGGGGGGGCTCTAATTTATTAAACAATAAGTATGTCATTTTTGTTAGTAACATTGTTACCGACGTACAGTGTCGGCCGCGGGAAACGTCACAGTGCCCCCTAGGGCGGACGCGGTAGCCCGTAGCGGGCATTTGAGGGGAGCGGACGCGGGAAGACGCCCACATCTGCTCCCCTAGAAAATGAGTGCCCTAGGGAACCGCCCGCGTCTATCCCCGGGCACTGTGACGTTTCCCGCGGCCGGCACTGTAACACTAAAATTTTTCGAAAACTATCTTTCAAATCGGACGCAAAAGGTGGGCATTAGAATACATATCAGATGAGCAAATTTGTGACTTAATTATCATTAATATGTATATTTCACTGATTACCATTTTATACAACAACAGTAGAAACTACACCAACTGATCCAACGACTGAAGAAACCACATCACCTGACACAACAACAGAAGAAACTACACCAGTTACAACCACTGGTGAGTTAATATTTCTCCTTTTCTCTTTCATCCCTCTATCTGTACATGTATATGTTGATGTGGAAGAGGTTCATCGTGGTGAAGGATTGAGTAACAGAAATAACCAGTTGTCTCATGATGTATCAAACGTAGTTAGTAGGAGAGCGAACTTTCGTCTGCATGCTGCTAGACTTTATCACGCAATGAGCAAGGATTGCAACGAGCGCATTGCCTTTCTCGACACTTTGGTGAACCGTGACACCAGCGGCCGATTGTACACCACTGTATACAGGAAGCCCACGCACACCGATCGGTACATTGCTTATGGCATCCGAGTTATATTCAAGTCCGACCGACAGCATCTGTCGCCAGCTGGTCCGTCCGAAAGACCGCCCGATCCCCGACAGATGCGATGGGGTTGTTTGTAAGACCCCCATGCTCACCTTCTGACAAAGTCTACATTGGTGAGACTGGTAGACCTTGGGGGGACGCATAAAGGAACATCGCCGGGATGTTCGGCTTAGGCGCACCGATAGCTCCGCTGTTGCAGAACATGCTTGGGTCTCCGATCATCCGCCTAACTGGGATGAGGTAAGCTGCATCACTAATGATAAGCATTGGTATACGCGGCAGATTAAGGAAGCGTTTCAGATCCGTTGTTGTTGTTGTTATTTTGAATAGGCAAACTAGTCAGTTTTGACTATTGTTGCCTTATAAATATGCTTTTCTTTTTTCAAAATATGATAATTTCTTTGTTCAAATTATGTCAGTTTGAAAAGTAAAAGAAAGAAAGGAAAGAAAAGTTCCCAGGAAATTGTGCAAGACCACCTCTCCTGCCCTGTATTAGTACGTTATCCTGACAAGCCCGCTCGAGGTGCATTTCGAGGGCGTCTCAGGAGTACAAAAAAATTGTATTCCCTATGTCTCTCAAACGCAAGCAGGGGGCGCTCTATCCAATACCTCGTAGAACTTGATTTGAATTCCGCAGGTGCAAATTTATGTCAAATCGATCGGAACCATATCAACATTATTATTTTTTTGTTAAAGCGAAAACATTTATAGTAGAGTAAATACTGACATTTAAGGGCCATGTGATAAAGTGAAAGTGACAATAAAGGTGCACACATAGATTAATTCGGTGAAAACATCATAAAGAATTACCCCCGAAAAATATGAATAATTATAAACACTTTGCTCAGCAAGGTATTCTGGTCACGAAAGTAATAATTTGCTAAAGTTTAGTTCTCTTTACTCTTGACTACACCCTGTTAAGATGGTTGCCATCCGGGCAGCCAATTTGAAATCTATGAGTCCTTTTGAAATATCTGATTAGAGCACTTTGTGTCTTAAGTGTGAGATTCTCCACTTTACGTTCCGCATCAGGGATATTGTTAACATTTAATTCAGCAAGTAATAGGGCTCGTAGAATAATAAATTTAGGGCAAACATATAAGAAATATATCGTTTCTCTTTCATTACAAAATTCACACAATCCAGTCGTGTGTCTTCCCTTCTTAAAAAGGAAGTCATTTAAACCCAAACCTCCCAAACGTAATCTGTGGATCATTTTTTCACCTCTTTTATCTGTGCAGAGATAATCAAAGGGAGTTTTTTCGGAGACAGCTTTCTGGTATTTTTTTAATTCTGAAGTTGACTTGTCCCATCTCTTCTGCCATTCCTTTCTTGCAAGAACTCTTACAATCTTTTTTGTTTCTTGGATATTCAAACCATTATTAATCTCTATTTCTTGTTTTAGGGCTGCCTTTGCATAGAAGTCAGCCGTTTCGTTTCCACTAACTCCACAGTGAGATGGAATCCACTCTATGCAAATTAATATACCTTTATATTTTAGACAAGTAGCGGTAATTATGATTTCTCTAACGAAATTATCCTCATTGTTTTCCTTCACCGCTTCAATAGCACTCAAAGAATCGGTAAAAATTACCACTTTATTATAAACGTTCAAATTTTCCAACCGCTGCAGTGCCAAGACTATATATGGCAACAAATTCCGATCTATACGATGATGTAAAATTTTGCATTCTTTTACTTTCGATTACCCGCATAGCAGGCACGTAAAAACAAGCAGAGGCATTGCCGTGCGCCGGGTCTCTAGAACCATCAGTGTAAATATGGAGATTCTCTTTCCAAGTTGTATTAATATACTCCACAGTTGTGTTGTATTGATAAAAATGTTGTCACTTTTGGACACAAGCTCATGCAGCTTCAATGACACTTCTGGTGGAGAGAGATGCCAAGGAGGCATGGGTGTATAAGACTGAAAAGATTCAGTTGTGTAGAGTATCTCATCTTCTAAAACTCTTAATCCAAAAGGTTTTCGTGCTTTCTTATTTTTTTCGTATTCAAATTGCCAACAGTTCTTCAATGATGATTGGAGTGGGTGTTTGGCGTTTTGTCTTATTTTTGCTTTGTAAACCTTGCTAAGCATATATCTTCTCAGATCAAGTGGTAATTCACCAGTATCTACCTGTAAGGATTCCAGGGAGGTGCCCGGTAACGCCCCTGTGCACAGTTTTAAAGCCTGGTATTGAATTGTCAACAAGAAGTTCTTCACATGATCATGAGCTGAATCATATGCTTCTGCTGCATAATCCAACAATGGCCTGATGACCACTTTATAAAAATTCAAAAGGCTTTTATAACTACTTCCCCACTTTGTTCCCACTAGTCTTTTCATTATATTTATTTTCTTTTTTGCTCTTGTTACAATCATTTTATATGTGGTCTCCATGTTAACTTTCTATCCAGTAATACTCCTAAAAATGAATGTTCGTCCTTTTGTGGTAAGGGGACCTCATCTAAATCAATCTGTACACATTTGTTAGTGTTACTAAAAAGCAAAGTAACAGATTTTTCTTTAGAAAGGGTAAAACCCCATCTGTTGAACCACTCATTTAGGATATTCACATAGGTTTGTACTTTTCTTTTTAGAAAATCAATGTTTTTTCCACTTTTCCATATAACACAGTCGTCTGCGTATATAGAAATGCTGACAGATTCATCCATTGGTATGTCCGACAACATTAAATTGAAAAGGACGGGACTTAGGGAACTACCCTGCGGTAGCCCTTCATGTATGTCCTGTATACCTGAAAGGTACTTATTTGCCCGGACCTGGAAAGAGCGCCCGCTTAAATAGTTCCATAAGAACTTAACTATGTTGCCTTGGAAACCAAGTTTATTAAGTTTATATATCAAGCCTTCCTTCCATAGTCTATCATAAGCCTTCTCCATGTCAAAGAAAACGGCCAGGGTATGTTCTTTATGGTTTATTGCCATTTCGTCCACTGCCATTTTGTCCACTACCCACATGGTCTAATATCATTTCGTCTACCATCAGTTGGTCCACTATCCACATGGTCCAATTACCATTTCGTCCAATCACCATTTCGTCTAATAGCCATTTCGTCTAATAGCCATTTCGGCTATTATCATTTGGTCTAATAGCCATTTGGTCTAATGGTATTTTTTGCCAATTGGTCCAATAGCCACTTTGTCCACTATCATTACGTCTATTCCCATTTGGTCTAATAGCCAAATGGTCTAAAGGCAAATGGTCTAATAACCACTTGGTCTACTTTCATTTCGTCCATGTTCCATTTGGTCTAACAGCATTTGGTCTACTATCACTTGGTCTAAACTCATTTCGGCTAACAATCATTTGGTCTAATTGCCATTTGGTCTAATAGCCAATATGTCCAATTGCCATTTTGGCTAATCACCATTTCGTCTAATATTCATTTCGTCTAATACGCATACTGGTCTACTATGCTGCACTAGCGCCCTCTACGACCCGAGTCGACTCTATTCGCGATTGTGGGCCTAATTAATTACCAATTCTCTTCAACTTCTTGATTTATTTTATCACTGTTGACTAGTGTTGTTCGTCATTGATTACTTTGCATTATGGAAGTGTTTTCCACCCAAAGGGGGAAGCAATGTGTGTCTTATCGAGGTTATACATACACGATACGGGCGAGGAAAAACGGAATGGTATACTGGCGATGGCGAAAGGGGGCGCCAAAAAGGGGAAGGAAAGAGAGGAAAAGAAAAGGGAGAGAAAAAAAAGAGGGAAAGAAGAAGAGAAAGAGAAAAAAATGGGGAAGAAAGAGAGAAGGAAAAAAAAGGAAGAGGGAAGAGGGAGAAAGAAAAGGAAGAAATGAAAGGAAAGGGAAACATCTCATGCTTCGCGCTCGCATTAATAATTTATTGAGATATGTATCCTGTACATAATAACAAAAGAAAAATGATTAAAATCTCCCATTTTTGAGATCTGAAAATAGGGAAACAGCTTCAGCTCTTGCTGCGCGCTCACATTT
The DNA here is from genome assembly GCF_018143015.1 of Lytechinus variegatus. Lineage (NCBI taxonomy): Eukaryota > Metazoa > Echinodermata > Echinoidea > Temnopleuroida > Toxopneustidae > Lytechinus > Lytechinus variegatus. The sequence continues at coordinate 32,923,409 of NC_054748.1, forward strand.
TTATTTATGATACATCCATCTCTTCTTGAATTCCTTCAAACAATCCTTAATCTGTTACTTCTTTATGTCAATTAACCAACATTTTCGGCAATAATTGCAGTAATTGTTCATTTTAAGATAATTATGTATCCTGTATTACAGGGGGTGTTCAAAGTGTCCTGAAATATCAATTTTTTTAACTCGCCGTGCACATGTTTGTATATTCATTTCTAAACTGGATATATAGTGACGTGGATTGTCAATGTCTAATTCCTTCCTTCAGCTTTTTCTCGTCTCATTCCCCGTTTTCTTTTCCCTCCTTCCCTTTTTCTCTTTTTTTCTCCCCCACCCTTTTCTCTTTTTTGGGGCCGTCAATAAGGAGGGGCGGACGCTTTGCCCTCCTCGAAATGCCTATGTATCCACTTTATGAATGCTTACAAACAGTCCTTAAAACGTCATTTTTCATGTCAGAATATCACAAATTTCGACCCGCGCTCGCATTGTTTATTTAGATGTGTACAAATTTACAAAAAGTGATTAAAGTGCCCCGTTTTGAGGTCTGAATATAGGAAAATTTCAGCTCGCACTGTGATGTTGCATTTACAAAAGTAAAATATGTATCTTCAAGAATTCCTAAACGCAGTCCTTAAAACGCCCCTGTTTCATGTCAGTATATGGAAAATTCTCAGCTCGCGCTGCGCGCTTGCAATCCTCGCATTAGTTATTAATCTAGAGAAATGTTCAGGATTTCAAACAGTGTCAAGACTTACGATTTTATGTGTAAAATAATAGTGGGCCTACATGAAATAAAATGTTTATAAAAAAAAGATCAGCTCGCGCAAGCAAGCAAAAAAAAAAAAACACGAAAAAACCCTCTTCGATCCGCAGACAGGGGAATATATAAATGAATGAACATTTTTCGAGCAACAGCCCCCCCCCCTGCCCCCATTAGCAAAAGCTAGATCCGCAAAAGGGATGTGTTATAATTATACCCGGCAGGCCTATATACTCGCGACCAAAAATCTACTCTAGTGATTTCAATACCCCCCCCCCTTCCTGTAAACTCCTGGATCCGCGCCTACGTAGTAGTAATTATTTTAATTATGTATATTATTTCTATTATGATTATCCTTATTATTATCATTTTTGTTAATATTAGTAATATGATCATCATAATTATTAGTAGTAGTAGTATTATTGTGAATTTTATTATCATTATTATTATTTATTAGTATCATTATGATGATTATCATTCTTATTATTATATCCATTAATAGCTACAGCATGAGTATATCACAAACATTATACTCATCGTTATTGTCAATACTACTAGGCCAACATTTATTTTAGGCGCAGGCGGGCTTCTAGCGACGGGAAACGAACAAAAAGGGAGAGGATAGTACAGGGAAAGAAGAAAGGACAGATCGGGAAGAGCTCTTTTTGTTTTTTTGGGGGGGTGGGGGGTATATTGATCAATAATATTTCTTTAAAAGGCTATATTTTCTTTCATCTGTTTATCGTATTTTGATATCGGAATACAATATTCTCCTTTCTTTTTTTAAATAAAAATTGAGCGACAAATTAAATTAAAAGGACCCTTTTCCATTTTCCCCATCTTAGTTCCCCCTTTTATATGTGTGTGTGTGTGTGCGTTTTAGGGGGGGTGGGGGTGCCTGAATTGCTGTACCCACTGAATCGACCCTTGCGATAGTAGTTATCATCATAGTTTTTAGGGGTTTTTTAAAACTAATATCATCAATAATTTCAAGGTATTAAAGTCATTTCGCTCCCCTCCTCGGATAACGCAAATTATTTGTATTAGACGAAATGGCTATTGGACCGAATGGCTATTAGACTAAATGGCTATTGGACGATTTGGGAATTGGACGAAATGGTTAGTAGACGATTTGGTTGGTAGACGAACTGATTATTGGACCTAATGGTTGATGGACGAAATGACTAATAGACGAAATGGCAATTGGACGAGTTGATAAGTAGACGATGTGGATATTGGACCAACTGAAATTAGCCGACATGGCTATTGGACCAAATGAACGGTGGACGAACTGGTTAATGGACGATTTGGCATTAGACCAAATGGATTTAGACGAAATGGTTGGTAGACGAAATGGTTGTAGACGAATTGGCTATAGACTAACTGGCTATTAGACTAAATGGCTATTAGACGAAATGGTGATTGGACGAAATGGGTGGTAGACGAAATGTTGATGGACGAAATGGCATTAGACGAAATGAATGTAGACCATGTGGTGAGTGGACGGGATGGCAGTAGACGAATTGGCAATTTACCGTTCTTTATTCCCAATACTTTTTTGAATGTCATTTTCAAGTTGAGTTATATTGTCCTTAGTGCTTCTTGCCTTTCTAAAAGCACTGTGGCAAGATGGCAATAAACTATGCTTTTCCGTAAACCATACCATTCTTTCTTTGATGATTTTCTCAATTATTTTAATGAAACAGTCATTAAGAGCGATAGGCCTGTAGGAAGAAACGTCTGTAGCTTCCTTATGTGGTTTCAATATTGGGACTATGACGCAATGCTTACACTGGAGGGGAACAATTCCTGTTTCCCATATGTTATTGATTATAGCTAACATTATACCTTTCCCTTTGTGTGAGAGATTTTTATATACTTCATACCCAACGCCATCTTTACCTGGAGAAGACTTTACATTTTTTAAAAGATATACTCAATTCGTACATGGTAAAGGGTTCATTAAGGACACAACATTCCTTAGCATCACCAAAAGATGATATGATATCCTCACATTTTTTAACAATATCTATTTGTTCAGGGGTAAAAACTTTGCCCTTAAAGCTATCGTTTATGTTTTTAAAGTGGTTGGCGAAGGTATCCGCAACGTCATTGCCAGTAACAACGGAACTATTCTCTCTCATGAGAACAATGTTTTTCCTGGGCGAAATACCATCATTATTGATCCTTTTAATCATATTCCAGATCTCGGATAAAGGGGTAAAACGATCAATGTCTTGACAGTACTTTTCCCAGTAAACCCTTTTGGCTTGCCTTAAAGTTTTCTGGGCAATAGATCTTTTCTTCTTAAAATCCTCCAATAAATCTGGAGGGGGTATTACATAACTTTTCAATTTGCTCCTTGCTCTATTTCTCTCTTTTATTCTAGAGGAACAATCTTTATTCCACCATGGTACTGGGTTTTTCTTGATATACTTGGCAGCTCGATGTCCCTTCAAATTTTCCAGGGTAATCTTAATTGATTCCATGAAAGTATCGAACTCTATGACCTTGTCTTCTTTCTCTAAGGTATTCCATTGCTCATCAGTTTGCCGCCTAAATTCATCCCAATTTACATTCTTTGTGGATAAAATTGAACTGATTGAATGGGAGTGGTCGATCTTTGTTTGCGTACCATTCCCTTTCAGTATGTTCAACTCACTTAACAATGGATAATGGTCACTTCCAAAACTATTATTCAGGACCTGCCACGTTGCTTTGTTCGCTGTACTGGGAGGGGCTAATGTTAGATCCAAACAAGAAAAATTACCTGTGTGGTAGTCTACTCTAGTGGCACTTCCATCATTTAAGAAAACAAGATTTCTCTCGTTTGCAAAATCTTCCACTACTTTACCATTTGCATCTGTTTTTTTACTGCCCCATAATGTATTATGAGCATTAAAGTCTCCCAATATTACAAAGTTTTTTCCCCTCACTTTCTTGAAAAGTTCATTCAGCGAGTCTGTGCTAAGTTTGCTGCAGGGGTTATAGAAATTAACTACATTTAAAACCTCATCATCCAATAAAATCTCTAATGATATTATCTCCAGATCATCGTGTTTAAAAACACTTTTGTAGTTTAGTGAAGAATGGACGTATATAGCGCAACCCCCTCAGGACCCTCCTTTTCTATTCCTATATTCACATATATAGTCTGGTATCTGCATGACTCTCCCCTCTTCTAACCAAGTTTCTTGTACACAAATAATTTCTAAGGGTCTTTTTTGTTGATTCAAAAATCTAATTAACTCATCCCCGTGGCATTCAAGACCCTGTGCATTCCACTGGAGAATGCTGAATGCCACGAGGGTGATCAGACTAGTAAAATAGGCTGCGAATTGACTGTAAATCAACGTCTGAGGGATGTAAATTTAGAGTATCTTGCAAAATATGTGTTATTTCATCAAATGGATTACATTCAGGCTTTGTTACTATTCTGATTAGTCTAATTATGAAAGAAATAAGTGTGATGTCTGAAGCACCTTTCAAGAAATTTTTATGTGTTTGTCCTACATTCTCAGACATTTTACTTGTCACCTCTGTTTTGGTAGAAAATTGCGAATCCGAGACGATTTCCATTTCGGTTTGATCAGAATCTGCATTTCCTTTCTGAGTGTTTACTTTGATTGGATTTGTTACTTTTATTATTTCTGCCTTGTTTACAAGATGTTTTCCCTGCTTAATTTCCTCATTTTGTTCAGAGCGAAGTCTCACTGCTTGTGCATATGAGATATGATTTTGTATTTTAATTTGCTGCACTTCTTGTGCTTCTTTTGAGGCCTCACAACCTTTATAAGCAGCCGAATGGTTACCATTGCAATTTACACATTTGAAGTGTTGTCGCTCCAGCTCGCAATCTTCTACCGAATGTCCTAGGCCACATCTGGGGCACCTTTCCTTAGCACTACACCCACTAGCTAAATGCCCGTATCTTTGGCATTTAAAGCACCTGGGTGCACTGCTGGTGGAATATATTCCTTGACTCTTATTTTCTGGAAGCAAAATTCAACATGCTCTGGAACTTGGGGGGTAGAGAAGAACAATATTACGGTCTTTAGGGGCTTCAAATCACCCTCAATTCTCTTTTTCATTCTCTCAACCTTCACTACTCTGCTAATTTCTAGCTCCTTCAGAATATCTTCCTCAGAGGTTTCTAGAGAAATTCCAAATATGACCCCTTTCGAGGCGTGGGTTTTTTCCTCTATTTTGACCGGAATATTGCCAATCTCTGGTATCTGAGTTAAGGCTTTACGTTGCTTCTCATTTTTTACAATTTACTAAAAGTACCCTTCCCACCACGTACAAACTTAATGAAGTCAGGGGGAGACCTGCAAGCCTTTCCAATATCCTTCTTGACAGTTAGTTCATTAACTACACTAAGGTTTTTGTCTCACCTGCGAAGCAAGTGAGACTATAGGCGCCGCTTTTCCGACGGCGACGGCGGCGGCGGCGGCGTCAACATCAAATCTTAACCTGAGGTTAAGTTTTTGAAATGACATCATAACTTAGAAAGTATATGAACCTAGTTAATAAAACTTGGCCATAAGGTTAATCAAGTATTACTGAACATCCTATTAGAGTTTCATGTCACATGACCAAGGTCAAAGGTCATTTAGGGTCAATGAACTTAGACCATGTTGGAGGAATCAACATCGCAATCTTAACCTGAGGTTAAGTTTTTGAAATGTCATCATAACTTAGAAAATATATGGACCTAGTTCATGAAACTTGGACATAAGGTTAATCAAGTATCACTGAACATCCTGCATGAGTTTCACGTCACATGACCAAGGTCAAAGGTCATTTAGGGTCAATGAACTTTGGACGAATTGGGGATATCTGTTGAATTCCCATCATAACTTTGAAAGTTTATGGATCTGATTCATGAAACTTGGACATAATAGTAATCAAGCATCACTGAACATTTTGTGCAAGTTTCAGGTCACATGATCAAGGTCAAAGGTCATTTAGGGTCAATGAACTTTGGCCGAATTGGGGATATCTGTTGAATTCCCATCATAACTTTGAAAGTTTATGGATCTGATTCATGAAACTTGGACATAATAGTAATCAAGCATCACTGAACATTTTGTGCAAGTTTCAGGTCTCATGATTAAGGTCAAAGGTCATTTAGGGTCAATGAACTTTGGCCGAATCGGGGATATCTGTTGAATTACCATCATAACTTTGAAAGTTTATTGGTCTAGTTCGTTAAACTTGGACATTAGAGTAATCAAGTATCACTGAACATCCTGTGCGTGTTTCAGGTCACATGTCCAAGGTCAAAGGTCAATGAACTTTAGCCGAATTGGGTGTATCTGTTGAATTACCATCATAACTTTGAAAGTTTATGGATCTGATTCATGAAACTTGTACATAAGAGTAATCAAGTATCACTGAACATCCTGTTCCAGTTTCAGGTCACATGATCAAGGTCAAAGGTCATGTAAGGTCAATGAACTTTGGCCATGTTGGGGTTTTTTGTTGAATAACCATCATATCTCTGTAAGTTTATTGGTCTAGTTCATAAAAAGAGGACATAAGAGTAACCATGTATCACTGAACATCTTGTGCGAGTCAGAGTAGTATGCAAAGTCAGCACTGCTGCTATATTGAACCGCGTGATGCAGGTGAGACGGCCAGAGGCATTCCACTTGTTATTTCTCTCAATGGGTACTAAGAGTACCTTTAGGTGGTCTGCTTTTGTGGCATTTATTCCTATTTTAAAAGGAGTTGACGGCGGTGTGCCAAAGTCGGTATCCGCTGCCAACTCTTCCACATCACTCAAACTTCCCTCTCTCAATCTTTTTTGCTAATTTTAGCTTCCTTATAACTTGAAATCCCCCCTCCTCTTCTGGGGGCTTACGCTGAGCTAGATTCTCCGCCATTGTGGTTTGGCGGGAAATTCAAAGTGCAAAGTGCATAAAAGGCCCAAAAATGACAGCTTACCTACTGCAATCCGGAATTTCCTCAAAATAGCAATTGCAAAAAACCAAAGGACTAAATCCAAATTCCTATATATCCAAAATCCTATATATATCCAAAATGAAAAGAAAATGAAAAGTAGGCAACATAGCACAACATAGCACAACTCGCTGGAGCACGTCTCGATGCACCTGAGTAATATCAACAGGGACAGCGGCATTGAGATCCCTGATGAATAGTTACCTGCCATCCGACGGCATACTGCATCCACCGTTCACAGCGCGCGGCGCCCGCACCAGCGGGTGCCTGACACCAGCGCAGACGCTGATTGGCCGGCTGCATCGACCAGTCACAGCGCGGTGCACCCTCCAGCAGGCACTATAAGCACCAGCGCGGACCCTCTTTGGCCAGCATCTTCGGCCAATCACAGCGCAGCTCACAGCCGAGCGGAGCCAGACAATAGCTCCGGACGCTGTATAACCCCTGCGCAGCAGCGTCTTTGCTCATTGCCTGACGAAGTCTAGCAGCTTGCAGACGAAACATCGCTCTCCTACTACGTTTGATACATCGTGAGACAGCTGGTTATTTCTTCTACTCAATCCATGTATATGTTGTTCGAGTGACTTTTGTGCAATTATTACCTTGTAAAGAGATAGAAATTCGGCCTTAGCCGCAATAATGGTTTAACTTTCATCATCAAACGATTTATCTATATCTATATATCTATCTACCTATCTGTCTACTGCTCCTGCTAGTATTACTACCACTACAGTGTACCACTACTCCTACAACTACATGTACTATTACCTCTACTACTACTACTACTGGTCCTTTTTTGAGGGAGGAATATGATGTATTTGAATTAAATCACTATTGCGCATTAATATGCGCTCTTCGTTCTGATCCAAACCCAGACATTGCAATGTTTCGCAGATTTCTTTTAAGTTAGATTAGCCTTCAATTCATTGATTGACCACCGGGTTCTTTGTTGTTATTTAACCATAAGGTCATGTCAGGAGATTTGCAAAGTATTTTGCTTTTGTGAATGTGGCTTTTTTTTTGTTCATGGGTTGTGATTGTTTTAGCTAACTTAAGAACTGATCATCGTTAATTCACATACTTTAAGCATTTTTAGAGAAGCTGTCAACATTCAGCATTTGCACTCCAGATTTACATACCCTAGAATTCTCCTGGCCTAGACCCAGCCTCAACCGACCTTTACCCGAGGATTGTGTCCAAGGAGAGGCCGAGGACGATTTTACGGCCTCGAGACCCACGACTCTGACCACTTCTAATATTAACAGTAATAATTGTGTTAGCGTATAAGGAGCACAATAAGCTAAAGAAGTCACACGGAGACGTGATCGTACAATAACACCTCAGTTGTATATTCTCATGATTCCGCGCTGCTTACAGGCATGCTATGATTTGCATATACTTTGAATGCACATGGTGCTAGTCTGGGTATTCAGCCTCAATATATAACCCATAACATCTCCCTTTCTTTCTTTAATTTTTTTTTTTTTTTTTTTTTTCGTTTTACCACAATATCACATGTTCCATAATACCCCTCTGTTAACACAAAAAATGTAAAAACCAAAATTATCAGTGACTTTGAACCAAAACTAGCGCCATGGATTTTCCAATTTTGTTTTTGTTTGACAATAATTAGTGGGAATGAAACATAATAAAAAAAAGTTATCGAAATATTGTCCAGTGTTTTTATGAGTCATTGTTTTCCACGTGTTTCTCCTGACTATTGACTATAATTGTGTCTATATGTTCAAGGTGGTCCAAATCCTGGTGTAGCTTCCTTTCTTCCGTTGTCTTAAATCTTGCCGGCAGCATAAGTTAACTTGCATTTTTAATTATCACTTGTCATTGGTATGATCCAAACTCAGACAGTTGAATACACAAATTGTTTTTTTTTTTTTTTTTGCTAAACTACCGAACACTATAAACAATATAAAATTACATAAACAAGATGGGATGATAGAGCGAAGGTATCAATCCCCAACCATGAGCCTTGGGATTATTCTGCCCACCGTCGTGGCTCAGGTTGCATTGCCTAACTAGCCGTGACGCTTATTCCGAGACGATTCAAGTGATTATCCCTGCGTTCAAAGACACAATTTGATCCAAGTGATTGTTTTCGCGTCGCGACAAAAGGATTGTTTCATCGGACGATCCTCACATGAACCAATATGTGTTTCTGAATCCTAAGTAAGAACAAAATCATCGTACTTCGCTGGGATTTTCTTCTGCCGCTGTGGTCTACCTCCACGGGATGTACAAATTGTACATTTCTCTATGCTATGGGTTGCGTTGTTGGTTATATTTTAGGTGTGTTTGCTCTCTAAAAGAATATGAACTTCTTTCCTGATTATTATATTCAACTGGGCATTAGAATACATTTCAGATGATAATAATAATAATGATGAAAATGTATGACTTAATTATCATTAATATGTATATTTCACTGATTACCATTTTATACAACAACAGTAGAAACTACACCAACTGATCCAACGACTGAAGAAACCACATCACCTGACACAACAACAGTAGAAACTACACCAGTTACAACCACAGGTGAGTTAATGTTTCTCCTTTTCTCTTTCATCCCTTTATCTGTACATGTATATGTTGATGTGGAAGAGGTTCATCGTGGTGAAGGATTGAGTAAAAGAAATAACCAGTTGTCTCATGATGTATCAAACGTAGTAGGAGAGCGAACTTTCGTCTGCAAGCTGCTAGACTTCGTCAGGCAATGAGCAAAGATGCTGCTGCTGCAACGAGCGCATTGCCTTTCTCGACACTATGGTGCACCGTGACACCAGCAGCCGATTGTACACCACTGTATACAGGAAGCCTACGCACACCGATCAGTACATTGCTTATGGCATCCGAGTTATATTCAAGTCCGACAGCATCTGTCGCCAGCTGGTCCGTCCGAAAGACCGCCCGATCCCCCGACAGATGCGATGGGGTTGTTTATAAGACCCCATGCTCAACTTGCGACAAAGTCTACGTCGGTGAGACTGGTAGACCTTGGGGGGACGCATAAAGGAACATCGCGGGGATGTTCGGCTCAGGCGATCATCCACCTAACTTGGATGAGGTAAGCTGCATTGATAATGATAAGCATTGGTATACGCTGCGGATTAAGGAAACGATTCAGATCCGTTTGCACCTGAGCAATATCAACAGGGACAGTGGCATTGAGATCCCTGATGAATGGTTACCTACCATCCGACGGCATACTGCATCCACCGTTCACAGCGCGCGGCTCCCGCACCGTCGGGTGCCTTACACCAGCGCGGACGGCCAGTCACAGCGCGTGATGCACCCTCCAGCAGGCACTAAGCACCAGTGCGGACCCCCTTTGGCCAGCATCTTCGGCTAATCACAGCGCAGCTCACACCCGAGCGGAGCCAGACAATAGCTCCGGACGCTGTATAACCCTAGCTGCGCAGCAGCGTCATTGCTCATTGCCTGACGAAGTCTAGCAGCTTGCAGACGTAACGTCGCTCTCCTACTACGTTTGATACATCGTGAGACAGCTGGTTATTTCTTCTACTCAATCCATGTATATCATGTTGTTCGAGTGACTTTTGTGCCATTATTGCCTTGTCAAGAGATAACATTTCGGCCTTAGCTGCAATATTTTTGGTCTAACTTTCATCATCAAACGATTTATCTATATATCTATCTACCTATCTGTCTACTGCTCCTGCTAGTACTACCACTACAGTGTACCACTACTCCTCCTACAACTACATGTACTATTACCTCTACTACTACTACTACTGCTCCTTTTTTGAGGGAGGAATATGATGAATTTGAATTAAATCACTATTGCGCATGCGCCCTTCGTTCTGATCCAAACCCAGACATTGCAATGTTTCGCAGATTTCTTTTAAGTTAGATTAGCCTTCAATTCATTGACCACCGGGTTCTTTGTTGTTATTTAACCATAAGGTCATGTCAGGAGATTTGCAAAATATTTTGCTTTTGTGAATGTGGCTTTTTTTTTGTTCATGGAGTTGTGATTGTTTTAGCTAACTTAAGAACTGATCATTTGTTTAATATTCACATACTTTAAGCATTTTTAGAGAAACTGTCAACATTCAGCATTTGCACTCCAGATTTACATACCCTAGAATTCTCCTGGCCTAGACCCGGCCTCAACCACCCTTGACCCGAGGATTGTGTCCAAGGAGAGGCCGAGGACGATTTTACGGCCTCGAGACCCACGACACTGACCATTTCTAATATTAACAGTAATAATTGTACATTTCTATATGCTATGGGTTGCGTTGGTGATTATTTTAGGTGTGTTTGCTCTCTAAAAGAATATTAACTTCTTTCCTGATTATTATATTCAACTGGGCATTAGAATACATATCAAATGATAATAATAATAATGATGAAATGTATGACTTAATTATCATTAATATGTATATTTCACTGATTATCATTTTATACAACAACAGTAGAAACTACACCAACTGATCCAACGACTGAAGAAACCACATCACCTGACACAACAACAGAAGAAACTACACCAGTTACAACCACAGGTGAGTTAATGTTTCTCCTTTTCTCTTTCATCCCTTTATCTGTACATGTATATGTGGAAAAGGTTCATCGTGGTGAAGGATTGAGTAAAAGAAATAACCAGTTGTCTCATGATGTATCAAACGTAGTAGGAGAGCGAACTTTCGTGTGCAAGCTGCTAGACTTCGTCAGGCAATGAGCAAAGATGCTGCTGCTGCAACGAGCGCATTGCCTTTCTCAACACTATGGTGCACCATGACACCAGCGGCCGATTGTACACCACTGTATACAGGAAGCCCACGCACACCGATCAGTACATTGCTTATGGCATCCGAGTTATATTCAAGTCCGACCGACAGCATCTGTAGCCAGCTGGTCCGTCCGAAAGACCGCCCGATCCCCGACAGATGCGATGGGGTTGTTTATAAGACCCCATGCTCAACTTGCGACAAAGTCTACGTCGGTGAGACTGGTAGACCTTGGGGGGCGCATAAAGGAACATCGCCGGGATGTTTGGCTTAGGCGCACCGATAGCTCTGCTCTTGCAGAACATGCTTGGGCCTCCGATCATCCGCCTAACTGGGATGAGGTAAGCTGCATCGCTAATGATAAGCATTGGTATACGCGGCGGATTAAGGAAGCGATTCAGATCCGTTTGCACCTGAGCAATATCAAATGGGACAACGGTATCGAGATCCTTGATGAATGGTTACCTACCATCCGACGGCATACTGCATCCACCGTTCACAGCGCGCGGCTCCCGCACCGTCAGGTGCCTGACACCAGCGCGGACGCTGATTGGCCGGCTGCATCGACCAGTCACAGCGCGCTGTGCACCCTCCAGCAGGCACTAAGCACCAGCGCGGACCCTCTTTGGCCAGCATCTTCGGCCAATCACAGCGCAGCTCACACCCGAGCGGAGCCAGACAATAGCTCCGGACGCTGTATAACCCTAGCTGCGCAGCAGAGTCATTGCTCATTGCCTGACGAAGTCTAGCAGCTTGCAGACGAAACGTCGCTCTCCTAGTACGTTTGATACATCGTGAGACAGCTGGTTATTTCTTCTACTCAATCCATGTATATGTTGTTCGAGTGACTTTTGTGCCATTATTACCTTGTAAAGAGTTAGCAATTCCGCCTTAGCCGCAATAATGGTCTAACTTTCATCATCAAACGATTTATCTATATCTATATATCTATCTACCTATCTGTCTACTGCTACTGCTAGTATTACTACCACTACAGTGTACTCCTACATCTACATGTACTATTATCTCTACAACTACTACTACTGCTCCTTTTTGAGGGAATAATATGATGTATTTGAATTAAATCACTCTTGCGCTTGCGCTCTTCGCTCTGATCCAAACCCAGACATTGCAATATTTCGCAGGTTTCCTTTATTTAAGTTAGACTAGCCTTCAATTCATTGACTACCGGGTTCTTTGTCGTTATTTTACCATGAGGTCATGTCAGGAGATTTGCAAAATATTTTGCTTTTGTGAATGTGGCTTTTTTGTGTTTATGGGGTTGTGATTGTTTTAGCTAACTTAAGAACTGATCATTTCTTTATTCACATACTTTAAGCATTTTTAGAGAAGCTGTCAACATTCAGCATTTGCACTCCAGATTTACATATACCCTAGAATTCTCCTGGCCTAGACCCGGCCTCAACCACACTTGACCCGAGAATTGCATCCAAGACCCATGACACTGACCACTTCTAATATTAACAGTAATAATTGTACATTTCTATATGCTATGGGTTGGGTTGGTGGTTATTTTAGGGGTGTTTGCTCTCTAAAAGAATATTATTTTCTTTCCTGATTATTATATTCAACTGGGCATTAGATTACATATCAGATAATAATAATAATGATGAAAATTTATGACTTAATTGTCATTAATATGTATATTTCACTGATTACCATTTTATACAACAACAGTAGAAACTACACCAACTGATCCAACGACTGAAGAAACCACATCACCTGACACAACAACAGAAAAAACTACACCAGTTACAACCACAGGTGAGTTAATGTTTCTCCTTTTCTCCTTCATCCCTTTATCTGTACATATATATGTTGATGTGGAAGAGGTTCATCATGGTGAAGGATTGAGTAAAAGAAATAACCAGTTGTCTCATGATGTATCAAACGTAGTAGGAAAGCGAAGTTTCGTCTGCATGCTGCTAGACTTTATCAGGCAATGAGCAAAGATGCTGCTGCTGCAACGAGCGCATTGCCTTTCTCGACACTATGGTGCACCGTGACACCAGCGGCCGATTGTACACCACTGTATACAGGAAGCCCAAGCACACCGATCAGTACATTGCTTATGGCATCCGAGTTATATTCAAGTCCGACCGACAGCATCTGTAGCCAGCTGGTCCGTCCGAAAGACCGCCCGATCCCCGACAGATGCGATGGGGTTGTTTATAAGACCCCATGCTCAACTTGCGACAAAGTCTACGTCGGTGAGACTGGTAGACCTTGGGGGGCGCATAAAGGAACATCACCGGGATGTTTGGCTTAGGCGCACCGATAGCTCTGCTCTTGCAGAACATGCTTGGGCCTCCGATCATCCGCCTAACTGGGATGAGGTAAGCTGCATCGCTAATGATAAGCATTGGTATACGCGGCGGATTAAGGAAGCGATTCAGATCCGTTTGCACCTGAGCAATATCAAATGGGACAACGGTATCGAGATCCTTGATGAATGGTTACCTACCATCCGACGGCATACTGCATCCACCGTTCACAGCGCGCGGCTCCCGCACCGTCAGGTGCCTGACACCAGCGCGGACGCTGATTGGCCGGCTGCATCGACCAGTCACAGCGCGCTGTGCACCCTAACCGCGACGCCAGCAGGCACTAAGCACCAGCGCGGACCCTCTTTGGCCAGCATCTTCGGCCAATCACAGCGCAGCTCACACCCGAGCGGAGCCAGACAATAGCTCCGGACGCTGTATAACCCCTGCGCAGCAGCGTCTTTGCTCATTGCCTGACGAAGTCTAGCAGCTTGCAGACGAAACATCGCTCTCCTACTACGTTTGATACATCGTGAGACAGCTGGTTATTTCTTCTACTCAATCCATGTATATGTTGTTCGAGTGACTTTTGTGCAATTATTACCTTGTAAAGAGATAGAAATTCGGCCTTAGCCGCAATAATGGTTTAACTTTCATCATCAAACGATTTATCTATATCTATATATCTATCTACCTATCTGTCTACTGCTCCTGCTAGTATTACTACCACTACAGTGTACCACTACTCCTACAACTCTACTACTACTACTACTGCTCCTTTTTTGAGGGAGGAATATGATGTATTTGAATTAAATCACTATTGCGCATTAATATGCGCTCTTCGTTCTGATCCAAACCCAGACATTGCAATGTTTCGCAGATTTCTTTTAAGTTAGATTAGCCTTCAATTCATTGATTGACCACCGGGTTCTTTGTTGTTATTTAACCATAAGGTCATGTCAGGAGATTTGCAAAATATTTTGCTTTTGTGAATGTGGCTTTTTTTTGTTCATGGGGTTGTGATTGTTTTAGCTAACTTAAGAACTGATCATCGTTAATTCACATACTTTAAGCATTTTTAGAGAAGCTGTCAACATTCAGCATTTGCACTCCAGATTTACATACCCTAGAATTCTCCTGGCCTAGACCCAGCCTCAACCACCCTTTACCCGAGGATTGTGTCCAAGGAGAGGCCGAGGACGATTTTACGGCCTCGAGACCCACGACTCTGACCACTTCTAATATTAACAGTAATAATTGTGTTAGCGTATAAGGAGCACAATAAGCTAAAGAAGTCACACGGAGACGTGATCGTACAATAACACCTCAGTTGTATATTCTCATGATTCCGCGCTGCTTACAGGCATGCTATGATTTGCATATACTTTGAACGCACATGGTGCTAGTCTGGGTATTCAGCCTCAATAACCCATAACATCTCCCTTTCTTTCTTTAATTTTTTTTTTTTTTTTTTTTTTTTCGTTTTACCACAATATCACATGTTCCATAATACCCCTCTGTTAACACAAAAAATGTAAAAACCAAAATTATCAGTGACTTTGAACCAAAACTAGCGCCATGGATTTTCCAATTTTGTTTTTGTTTGACAATAATCAGTAGTGGGAATGAAACATAATAAAAAAAGTTTATCGAAATATTGTCCAGTGTTTTTATGAGTCATTGTTTTCCACGTGTTTCTCCTGACTATTGACTATAATTGTGTCTATATGTTCAAGGTGGTCCAAATCCTGGTGTAGCTTCCTTTCTTCCGTTGTCTTAAATCTTGCCGGCAGCATAAGTTAACTTGCATTTTTAATTATCACTTGTCATTGGTATAATCCAAACTCAGACAGTTGAATACACAAATTGTTTGTTTTTTTTGTTTTTTTTTTTTTTTTTTTGCTAAACTACCGAACACTATAAACAATATAAAATTACATAAACAAGATGGGATGATAGAGCGAAGGTATCAATCCCCAACCATGAGCCTTGGGATTATTCTGCCCACCGTCGTGGCTCAGGTTGCATTGCCTAACTAGCCGTGACGCTTATTCCGAGACGATTCAAGTGATTATCCCTGCGTTCAAAGACACAATTTGATCCAAGTGATTGTTTTCGCGTCGCGACAAAAGGATTGTTTCATCGGACGATCCTCACATGAACCAATATGTGTTTCTGAATCCTAAGTAAGAACAAAATCATCGTACTTCGCTGGGATTTTCTTCTGCCGCTGTGGTCTACCTCCACGGGATGTACAAATTGTACATTTCTCTATGCTATGGGTTGCGTTGTTGGTTATATTTTAGGTGTGTTTGCTCTCTAAAAGAATATGAACTTCTTTCCTGATTATTATATTCAACTGGGCATTAGAATACATTTCAGATGATAATAATAATGATGAAAATGTATGACTTAATTATCATTAATATGTATATTTCACTGATTACCATTTTATACAACAACAGTAGAAACTACACCAACTGATCCAACGACTGAAGAAACCACATCACCTGACACAACAACAGTAGAAACTACACCAGTTACAACCACAGGTGAGTTAATGTTTCTCCTTTTCTCTTTCATCCCTTTATCTGTACATGTATATGTTGATGTGGAAGAGGTTCATCGTGGTGAAGGATTGAGTAAAAGAAATAACCAGTTGTCTCATGATGTATCAAACGTAGTAGGAGAGCGAACTTTCGTCTGCAAGCTGCTAGACTTCGTCAGGCAATGAGCAAAGATGCTGCTGCTGCAACGAGCGCATTGCCTTTCTCGACACTATGGTGCACCGTGACACCAGCAACCGATTGTACACCACTGTATACAGGAAGCCTACGCACACCGATCAGTACATTGCTTATGGCATCCGAGTTATATTCAAGTCCGACAGCATCTGTCGCCAGCTGGTCCGTCCGAAAGACCGCCCGATCCCCGACAGATGCGATGGGGTTGTTTATAAGACCCAATGCTCAACTTGCGACAAAGTCTACATCGGTGAGACTGGAAGACCTTTGGGGGGACGCATAAAGGAAGATCGCCGGGATGTTTGGCTTAGGCGCACTGATTGCTCTCCTGTTGCAGAACATGCTTGGGCCTCAGTCTGTTCATCCGCCTAACTGGGATGAGGTAAGCTGCATCGCTAATGATAAGCATTGGTAAACGCGGCAGATTAAGGAAGCGATTCAGATCAGTTTGCACCTGAGCAATATCAACAGGGACAGCGGTATTGAGATCCTTGATGAATGGTTACCTACCATCCGACGGCATACTGCATCCACCGTTCACAGCGCGCGGCTCCCGCACCGTCTGGTGCCTGACACCAGCGCGGACACTGATTGGCCGGCTGCATCGGCCAGTCACAGCACGCGGCCGTGCACCCTCCAGCAGGCACTAAGCACCAGCGCGGACCCTCTTTGGCCAGCATCTTCGGCCAATCACAGCGCAGCTCACACCCAAGCGGAGCCAGACAATAGCTCCTGATGCTGTATAACCCTAGCTGCGCAGCAGAGTCAATGCTCATTCCCTGACGAAGTCTAGCAGCTTGCAGATGAAACGTCGCTCTCCTACTACGTTTGATACATCGTGAGACAGCTGGTTATTTCTCCTACTCAATCTATGTGTATGTTGTTCGAGTGACTTTTGTACCATTATTACCTTGTAAAGAGATAGCAATTCGGCCTTAGCCGCAATAATGGTCTAACTTTCATCATCAAACGATTTATCTATATCTATATATCTATCTACCTATCTGTCTACTGCTCCTGCTAGTACTACCACTACAGTGTACCACTACTCCTACAACTACATGTACTATTACCTCTACTACTACTACTACTGCTCCTTTTTTGAGGGAGGAATATGATGAATTTGAATTAAATCACTATTGCGCATGCGCCCTTCGTTCTGATCCAAACCCAGACATTGCAATGTTTCGCAGATTTCTTTTAAGTTAGATTAGCCTTCAATTCATTGACCACCGGGTTCTTTGTTGTTATTTAACCATAAGGTCATGTCAGGAGATTTGCAAAATATTTTGCTTTTGTGAATGTGGCTTTTTTTTTGTTCATGGAGTTGTGATTGTTTTAGCTAACTTAAGAACTGATCATTTGTTTAATATTCACATACTTTAAGCATTTTTAGAGAAACTGTCAACATTCAGCATTTGCACTCCAGATTTACATACCCTAGAATTCTCCTGGCCTAGACCCGGCCTCAACCACCCTTGACCCGAGGATTGTGTCCAAGGAGAGGCCGAGGACGATTTTACGGCCTCGAGACCCACGACACTGACCATTTCTAATATTAACAGTAATAATTGTACATTTCTATATGCTATGGGTTGCGTTGGTGATTATTTTAGGTGTGTTTGCTCTCTAAAAGAATATTAACTTCTTTCCTGATTATTATATTCAACTGGGCATTAGAATACATATCAAATGATAATAATAATAATGATGAAAATGTATGACTTAATTATCATTAATATGTATATTTCACTGATTATCATTTTATACAACAACAGTAGAAACTACACCAACTGATCCAACGACTGAAGAAACCACATCACCTGACACAACAACAGAAGAAACTACACCAGTTACAACCACAGGTGAGTTAATGTTTCTCCTTTTCTCTTTCATCCCTTTATCTGTACATGTATATGTGGAAAAGGTTCATCGTGGTGAAGGATTGAGTAAAAGAAATAACCAGTTGTCTCATGATGTATCAAACGTATTAGGTGAGCGAACTTTCGTCTGCAAGCTGCTAGACTTCGTCAGGCAATGAGCAAAGATGCTGCTGCTGCAACGAGCGCATTGCCTTTCTCAATACTATGGTGCACCATGACACCAGCGGCCGATTGTACACCACTGTATACAGGAAGCCCACGCACACCGATCAGTACATTGCTTATGGCATCCGAGTTATATTCAAGTCCGACCGACAGCATCTGTAGCCAGCTGGTCCGTCCGAAAGACCGCCCGATCCCCGACAGATGCGATGGGGTTGTTTATAAGACCCCATGCTCAACTTGCGACAAAGTCTACGTCGGTGAGACTGGTAGACCTTGGGGGGCGCATAAAGGAACATCGCCGGGATGTTTGGCTTAGGCGCACCGATAGCTCTGCTCTTGCAGAACATGCTTGGGCCTCCGATCATCCGCCTAACTGGGATGAGGTAAGCTGCATCGCTAATGATAAGCATTGGTATACGCGGCGGATTAAGGAAGCGATTCAGATCCGTTTGCACCTGAGCAATATCAAATGGGACAACGGTATCGAGATCCTTGATGAATGGTTACCTACCATCCGACGGCATACTGCATCCACCGTTCACAGCGCGCGGCTCCCGCACCGTCAGGTGCCTGACACCAGCGCGGACGCTGATTGGCCGGCTGCATCGACCAGTCACAGCGCGCTGTGCACCCTCCAGCAGGCACTAAGCACCAGCGCGGACCCTCTTTGGCCAGCATCTTCGGCCAATCACAGCGCAGCTCACACCCGAGCGGAGCCAGACAATAGCTCCGGACGCTGTATAACCCTAGCTGCGCAGCAGAGTCATTGCTCATTGCCTGACGAAGTCTAGCAGCTTGCAGACGAAACGTCGCTCTCCTAGTACGTTTGATACATCGTGAGACAGCTGGTTATTTCTTCTACTCAATCCATGTATATGTTGTTCGAGTGACTTTTGTGCCATTATTACCTTGTAAAGAGTTAGCAATTCCGCCTTAGCCGCAATAATGGTCTAACTTTCATCATCAAACGATTTATCTATATCTATATATCTATCTACCTATCTGTCTACTGCTACTGCTAGTATTACTACCACTACAGTGTACTCCTACATCTACATGTACTATTACCTCTACAACTACTACTACTGCTCCTTTTTTGAGGGAGGAATATGATGTATTTGAATTAAATCACTCTTGCGCTTGCGCTCTTCGCTCTGATCCAAACCCAGACATTGCAATATTTCGCAGGTTTCCTTTATTTAAGTTAGACTAGCCTTCAATTCATTGACTACCGGGTTCTTTGTCGTTATTTTACCATGAGGTCATGTCAGGAGATTTGCAAAATATTTTGCTTTTGTGAATGTGGCTTTTTTGTGTTTATGGGGTTGTGATTGTTTTAGCTAACTTAAGAACTGATCATTTCTTTATTCACATACTTTAAGCATTTTTAGAGAAGCTGTCAACATTCAGCATTTGCACTCCAGATTTACATATACCCTAGAATTCTCCTGGCCTAGACCCGGCCTCAACCACACTTGACCCGAGAATTGCATCCAAGACCCATGACACTGACCACTTCTAATATTAACAGTAATAATTGTACATTTCTATATGCTATGGGTTGGGTTGGTGGTTATTTTAGGGGTGTTTGCTCTCTAAAAGAATATTATTTTCTTTCCTGATTATTATATTCAACTGGGCATTAGATTACATATCAGATAATAATAATAATGATGAAAATTTATGACTTAATTGTCATTAATATGTATATTTCACTGATTACCATTTTATACAACAACAGTAGAAACTACACCAACTGATCCAACGACTGAAGAAACCACATCACCTGACACAACAACAGAAAAAACTACACCAGTTACAACCACAGGTGAGTTAATGTTTCTCCTTTTCTCCTTCATCCCTTTATCTGTACATATATATGTTGATGTGGAAGAGGTTCATCATGGTGAAGGATTGAGTAAAAGAAATAACCAGTTGTCTCATGATGTATCAAACGTAGTAGGAAAGCGAAGTTTCGTCTGCATGCTGCTAGACTTTATCAGGCAATGAGCAAAGATGCTGCTGCTGCAACGAGCGCATTGCCTTTCTCGACACTATGGTGCACCGTGACACCAGCGGCCGATTGTACACCACTGTATACAGGAAGCCCACGCACACCGATCAGTACATTGCTTATGGCATCCGAGTTATATTCAAGTCCGACAGCATCCTCAGACAGCTGGTCCGTCCGAAAGACCGCCCGATCCC
Organism: Lytechinus variegatus; assembly: GCF_018143015.1. NCBI lineage: Eukaryota > Metazoa > Echinodermata > Echinoidea > Temnopleuroida > Toxopneustidae > Lytechinus > Lytechinus variegatus. Next base: position 32,944,181 of record NC_054748.1, read on the forward strand.
CGACTGATGCAATGGCGTTGTTTATAAGACCCCCATGCTCAACTTGCGACAAAGTCAACATCGGTGAGACTGGTAGACCTTGGGGGGGACGCATAAAGGAACATCGCCGGGATGTTCGGCTTAGGCGCACCAACAGAGAGATTTCGATTGTCTGCGACTGCAACGTATTCCTAGTTCACCGGAAGTGGTGACACCGCTCGTTCAGTATCACGTTCGTACATTGATGAAAACAGTTTCGATTTAAGTCGACGTACCCGTACCACGCCACAGCATATACCAGCGTGATAGCGAGCAGGCCGTGGGCTGATGCTTGGCCGGAGAATCAGGCGTAGCATCACGCTACGAACCAGTGGGGCGACTGTGGGTGCAACATTTGCACTCTTGCGCAAAAAGCCGAAAAACACGGTTGTTTGGAAATAAAACATCAATTACCTATCGGATATATGTAGTGTCTGAAAACAGGACACGCTAAATGTAATGGAAAAGCTGGTAACAAGCAGTAATTTGCAGTTTACCAGCCCTGCTGAATCAACGAAACTCGAGTGTTGATGCGGCTTCATTCATTTTTGCCAAGGTGGGATGACGTCATCATGTACGAACTAGCGCTCGTTCGAGCACTATGACACCGAACGTCAAAACCCTCAAATACGAGTCACAGATTTGGTCAGTGGACGAGAAGGCTCGTCACAGATTACTTCGCACATGCGCAGTGCTCCTAAAATTCCTTAATCTCGTACGTCCACATGGCACGTCACAGAAAACGAAAGGTCTCACAGCTCACAGAGCCAGGCAATAGCTCCGGACGCTGTATAACCCCTGCGCAGCAGCGTCTTTGCTCAATTCCTGACCAAGTCTAGCAGCTTGCAGACAAAACGTCGCTCTCCTACTACGTTTGATACATCGTGAGACAACTGGTTATTTCTTCTACTCAATCCATGTATATATTGTTCGAGCGACTTTCGTACCATTATTACCTTGTAAAGAGATAGGAATTCGGCCTTAGCCGCAATAATGGTCTAACTTTCATCATCAAACGATTTATCTATATCTATCTACCTGTCTGTCTACTGCTCCTGCTAGTATTACTACCACTACAGTTTACCACTACTCCTACAACTACATATACTGTTACCTCTACAACTACTACTACTGCTCCTTTTTGAGGGAGGAATATGATGAATTTGAATTAAGTCACTCTTGCACATGTGCTCTTCGTTCTGATCCAAACCTAGACATTGCAATGTTTCGCAGATTTCTTTTTAATTAAGTGAGACTAGCCTTCAATTCATTGACTACTGGGTTCTTTGTTGTTATTTCACCATAAGGTCATGTCAGGAGATTTGCCAAATATTTTGCTAATGTGAATGTGTTTTTTTTTGTGTGTTAATGGGGTTATGATTGTTTTAGCTAACTTAAGAACTGATTTTTTCACATACTTTAAGCATTTGGCTTTAGGCATTCTATTCTCATGAATATTTCTTGTATGTTTTTTTTAAATATGTGAAAAGCAAGTTTTTTTGGCCCTTATTGAAATAAGAATTAAGTTTCTTATCATTGTTGATATTCTTACTGAGGTATCCCTTTTTTCCCCTCTTACAGAAAACTGTGAAATAGATGCAATTCCTTTCTCAAATCAAACAATTGCTGATTCTTTGGACCATGATGCAAGTATCGTTATAGCCTGTAACATTGGCTACTCTACCGGTATGGGTATTGTAACAGAGCTCATTTGTAATAACGGGACCCTTTCTGCACCTCCTCCTGTCTGTTATGGTAAGATCCTTTTAATGATGAATAAAGCTGCCATATTAAGAGTATTGGTTTTTCGGAGAATGTACATGTAGATTTGCAAACCTTCTTTTTATAATGTGCCATTTTGTCTTTATGGGGATGTGATCGTATTATGTGCCTAAGAGCTGACCATTTGTATATTCATATACTTCAATGATTGAATCCTAGAAGAAACCTGCCCTCTTTTTGGGTCATTTCATCCTGATATATACCTATCTTGTATTTTTGACAAATATTTCTTTGAACAAAATTCAATTGCAAAACATTTTGGGGGCCTAATTGTTCCTTCTCTTTTTTGTTTCCTGTATATATACACATAAATGTAATATATGAAGTCGATTATATTTTCTTCATTTCCAAGGGGGATCCACACTTTACAAGCTTTGCTTTTTAGTGGACCCTCCTCATTTCAATTTATGCTCAATATTATACTGCTTTTGTTTTACGAAGTAATGCTCGTATGTAAAATTGTACTTGATTTGTATTACTTTATATTATGTTTTTTAACCCTAAATCTCCCGGGGTATTTTGATTCTTGTCATTCCCGGGGGGGCATTATGAAAAATACGAGACATTTGGCTTCCTCCTGCTCGTACGCACGGACGTCCGTCGATATAACACATTATATTTTTATGAAAATATGCACCTTTTTCTTAAACGTTGATGGAGAGGGGGAAAAATTAATCGTATCAAGTCGGGGTATTCATTAATGAGTACAGGAGAAACTATATTTCACTGATTTTCATGATTCATTCCATTTGATTAACTCATCCATTCGTGTTTTGGGGCTAATCTTTCCCTTACGCATTGCTTTTTGGCAGAAGTTCTATGGAAAATGCACCTTTTTTCACACAAACTTTGAGACACTCTGTATTCATTCCCCCATTGCTCGAGAATGAATGGGCAGTTAACGACGGGGTTAAGGATTTATTGAGGAACGGAATGTATATTTCATGAAAATGAAAGCCATTTTCCCATTGGATATCTTCAATACGTGTTTTTACTAGATGAAGTTAGTTGTCGAATAGGCTGTCCTGGCATTTGAGGTCTCAATCGGTGACGTCACTCAGGATCGTCATGCCTGAACCATCGGCCGGGCAGGGGTCGCAATGGTAGTATGATTTATGGATAATGCACTCGATATATACAATAATCTTGTCCACCCGTTCAAATGAATGTGAAACTCATATAATTTTCATCAGAGCATTCAACAGGAGTACTGTAGTACACATTTCTTTGTTATAAGTGAATTAAAGTCCCTCCAGTGAGTTTGATCACACCTATTGCGAAAATGTATCACCCCTACGTTGTAACACAGTCAGCTGTTTGCACTCAGGTCATTCCGTGACCTGTGTGTGCGTTCAAGAGTTGTACACGATTTTCTGTCTCATTTAGGCAGAAATCTTTCATAATGGGGGGCATAATGGCCCCCCCCCTTAAGATCTCGGCCGCCGATCGCGCGAGCGACGCAAAAATTTGCACGCTGGTAGTGTGCGATGTAATCTACAAGGTTGTATGGTAAAATTTTCCAAAATAATGAGATTTTATTTTATATGAATTAATTATGCTAATTTATGCATAAATCATACTTTTTGCTCTAATTCACTAAATAAAGCTCCTAGAATGCTAATTTTTGGTAAAAATTTTCTTTGTAGCATTCTTAACAATCGTAATTCAAAAAAAAATTGGTTTGGAAATAAATTTCTGATGTATTTTATTGTTTTATGAATTTCTTATGTATTTCTTTGTTTTTTATTGTTTTTTCAATGGAAATTGTTCCAGACATAATTCTGATCATAAACAAGGCAAAATTAATTAAGTTTAATCAGTAACAGTAGAAATAATGATACATTTATGAATTTTGGCTAAATATGCAATTTGCATTGAATTTGTACATGAAATCACGTTTATGAGTAATTTTGGGTCTGACAAGCACTTGCATAATGTTGCGTAATGTCGTAACCGCGTACCCGGGCGTCACAACTTTGGTCTCAAAATTTGCGCCAGACTTGAATGTAAAAAGTCAGTGAGCTGCGAGGTGAAAAAATTCGCGCAGCAGATATATCGCGAAAATTGTTGAGGAGGGGGCCATTATGCCCCCCCCCCCCCGGGAGAATTAGGGTTAATGGAAATGGAATAAAGAATTGAATTGAATTGAATTAGATAAGATTTAAGTTTGTTCTCATTGTTTTTAATATGTTACTCAGGTATCCCCTTTTTCCCTCTTACAGAAAACTGTGAAATAGATGCAATTCCTTTCTCAAATCAAACAGTGACTGATTTGTTGGACCATGATGCGAGTATCTTTATAGCCTGTAACATTGGCTACTCTACCGGTATGGGTATTGTAACAGAGCTCATGTGTGATAACGGGACCCTTTCTGCACCTGTTCCAATCTGTTATGGTAAGATGCTATCAATCTTGGATAAATCTGCCAATTTAAAAGAATTGATTTATTCAGACAATCTAGATTTTCAAACTGGCTTTTTTAATGTGCCATTTTGACTTACTTGGGTCACATTACGTCAAACCCCCCTTTGGAGAAAGACCGCAGTTCAGATTGCAAACTGCGGTGTTATACCCTATTTCCCATTTCCAAGCCCTTATCAACCGCGCTTGGCCAAGTAATCCAGGGGTAATCCCTGCTGTCTCAATTTCACCCCCACAGGCCAGTATATGGGCGTTGAGCGAAGGACAAAAAGATAAACAACAGCTCTGCTATTACGTAAGACTTTTATGCCTGTAGTAGGACCTTCGGAATGAATTTTTTGTATTCCATATTCAATCACGTTTTCAAAGGCATATTGTATTCAGTAATCCAATGTTAGTCCATTTTCAATTTCGAACGAAGAAAATTGACCTCAAAATAAGGAAAGTAAGCAAATAAAAATGACGGCATGCTTACAGGGACCGCACTCAGCACTGCGCATGCATCCCATCGTGTGTGACCTCCTGCTGTGACTGTATATGCCGGGCTGTTGTGTTATCTTCGGACCAACTTCAAGAAACAGGTGTTTTGATACTTAAATTGCTTGCTTGAGGCAGTTACGGTTTGTTGTACTTGGAGAAGAGAATTGATGAGAAGGGGAACTGGGGTATAGTGTTCTCAAATGGAAGTTTTTCGTCATGTTTTGAAATTAAGAACTGAGTATTATTTTACTTTACTCATTTTAACAATTAGTTTGTAAAAGATGCTTGCTATTTTTTGGCATTCTACTGTCATAAATATTTCTAGTATGTTACAATTTTTTTCTTTACAAATATTACAAAGGCAAGTTTTTTGGGAGGCTCTAATTGGTGAAATAATGAGTATGTTATTTTTGTTGGTAATATTCTTACCGAGGTATCATTTTTTCCCCTCTTATAGAAAACTGTGACATAGATGCAATTCCTTTCTCAAATCAAACAACATCTGATTCTTTGGACCATGATGCAAGTATCGTTATAGCCTGTACAATTGGCTACTCTACCGGTATGGGTATTGTAACAGAGCTCATGTGTGATAACGGGACCCTTTCTGCACCTGTTCCAATCTGTTATGGTAAGATCCTATCAATCTAGGATAAATCTGCCAATTCAAAAGAATTGATTTATTCTGTTACGATACTGCAACAAATAACAAAGAAGATTTGAAATTTAATTTCCCTGTATTTTATTACAGGAAATTGATCATGTACTTAAAATAAAACAAAATAATCTTACATCAATCTCTTGAAGTGTCTGATGTACAATCCAGGGTTATATTTCACAGTTATGATAGTCCAATATATATTCCAGGTAGGCTGGGAGGATTCCTTATTAATGATGGCGATGATGAAACTGATGTTGAAGTTCGATGAATAATAAGAGTCACTGTGATGAGTTGAAGTGTCCGTGAAGACGATGTTGATGATGATTAACAGTTAATTTCAGCAATCCATGGGTTGAAGAGTGTTCAATAAAACAGGTTGATAATCTTGATGAGAACTGAGAATTCCTCTCTCAAAATAATTGCAAACAGTTCATTGATGACGGGTAAATATTCCAGGTAGTAATCAAATATGATGTGAAGTAAAGTCTGGCGTGAAACTCTCAGCGCTGATCTGATCTGGTGAAGTGATCTCATATGATGTGATGTGATGATCCTTGAAGAATCTGCCAGCTTTATATACTAATTACAACTATTCTAGATCTTCTAGAGGCTTCTATATAGTATTCACTATTATGGAAGCTTCTGGTATTGTCTTTTAAAAGAACATTCTCCTTCTTTCTGGAGTAATCACATTCTGGAAGACTCTTGAATGACCTCAGTGAAATAAAGATGTGTCAACAAAATACCTAAGCCTATTTATTTCCACTACCAATACAATTCTATTGTTTGGCTTTTCCCTATTCAACAATAAAATTCCTTGGCCTTTAAAAAGGCAAGGCCTGCATAACAAAAAAACTTTTACAAAGACATTCTGGATTGTTCTTTATCATTTTTGGCAATCCTTAAAGAGGAAATAAGTAATGGATTAATGTAATTGCTTTTACAATTCTTCTACTCTGTAACAATTCAGACAATTTAGATTTTCAAACTGGCTTTTTTTAATGTGCCATTTTGACTTACGGGAGTTTTGAAATTAAGAACTGAGTATTATTTTACTTTACTCATTTTAAGAATTAATTTGTAAAAGATGCTTGCTATTTTTTGGCATTCTACTGTCATAAATATTTCTAGTATGTTAAAAAAAATTATTTACAAATATTACAAAGGCAAGTTTTTTGGGGAGGCTCTAATTGGTTAAATAATAAGTATGTTATATTTTTGTTGGTAATATTGTTACCGAAGTATCATTTTTTCCCCTCTTATAGGAAACTGTGACGTAGATGCAATTCCTTTCTCAAATCAAACAACATCTGATTCTTTGGACCATGATGCAAGTATCGTTATAGCCTGTAACATTGGCTACTCTACCGGTATGGGTATTGTAACGGAGCTCATGTGTGATAACGGGACCCTTTCTGCACCTGTTCCAATCTGTTATGGTAAGATCATATCAATCTTGGATAAATCTGCCAATTCAAAAGAATTGATTTATTCAGACAATCAAGATTTTCAAACTGGCTTTTTTTAATGTGCCATTTTGACTCACTGGGGTTTGAAATTAAGAACTGAGTATTATTTAACTTTACTCATTTTAAGAATTAATTTGTAAAATATGCTTGCTATTTTTAGGCATTTTGCTGTCATAGATATTTCTAGTTTGTTTTTAATTTTTTCTCTTTACAAGTATTCCAAGGGCAATTTTTTTTTGGGGGGCTCTAACTGATTAAATAATAAGTATGTTATTTTTGTTGGTAATATTGTTACCGAGGTATCCTTTTTTCCCCTCTTATAGAAAACTGTGACGTAGATGCAATTCCTTTCTCAAATCAAACAACATCTGATTCTTTGGACCATGATGCAAGTATCTTTATAGCCTGTAACGTTGGCTACTCTACCGGTATGGGTATTGTAACAGAGCTCATGTGTGATAACGGGACCCTTTCTGCACCTGTTCCAATATGTTATGGTAAGATCCTATGAATCTTGGATAAATCTGCCAAATCAAAGAATTGATTTATTCAGACAATGTAGATTTTCAAACTGGCTTGTTTTTAAATTGCCATTTTGACTTAATGGGGTTGTGAAATTAAGAACTGAGTATTATTTAACTTTACTCATTTTAAGAATTAATTTGTAAAAGATGCTTGCTATTTTTAGGCATTTTGCTGTCATAGATATTTCTAGTTTGTTTTTAATTTTTTCTCTTTACAAGTATTCCAAGGGCAATTTTTTTTGGGGGGGGCTCTAACTGATTAAATAATAAGTATGTTATTTTTGTTGGTAATATTGTTACCGAGGTATCCTTTTTTCCCCTCTTATAGAAAACTGTGACGTAGATGCAATTCCTTTCTCAAATCAAACAACATCTGATTCTTTGGACCATGATGCAAGTATCTTTATAGCCTGTAACGTTGGCTACTCTACCGGTATGGGTATTGTAACAGAGCTCATGTGTGATAACGGGACCCTTTCTGCACCTGTTCCAATATGTTATGGTAAGATCCTATGAATCTTGGATAAATCTGCCAAATCAAAGAATTGATTTATTCAGACAATCTAGATTTTCAAACTGGCTTGTTTTTAAATTGCCATTTTGACTTAATGGGGTTGTGAAATTAAGAACTGAGTATTTTTTTTACTTTACTCATTGTAAGGATAAATATCTAAAAGATGCTTGCTATTTTTAGGCATTTTAATCATATAAATATTTCTAGTATGTTTAAGTTTTTTTATTTACAAATATTCCAAGGGCAAGTTTTTTGGAGGGCTCCACTTGATTGAATAATAGGTATGTTACTTTTGTTGATAATATTGTTACGGAGGTATCCTTTTTTCCCCTCTTATAGAAAACTGTGACGTAGATGCAATTCCTTTCTCAAATCAAACAACGGCTGATTCTTTGGACCATGATGCAAGTATCGTTATAGCCTGTAACATTGGCTACTCTACCGGTATGGGTATTGTAACAGAGCTCATGTGTGATAACGGGACCCTTTCTGCACCTGTTCCAATCTGTTATGGTAAGATCATATCAATCTTGGATAAATCTGCCAATTCAAAAGAATTGATTTATTCAGACAATCAAGATTTTCAAACTGGCTTTTTTTAATGTGCCATTTTGACTCACTGGGGTTTGAAATTAAGAACTGAGTATTATTTAACTTTACTCATTTTAAGAATTAATTTGTAAAATATGCTTGCTATTTTTAGGCATTTTGCTGTCATAGATATTTCTAGTTTGTTTTTAATTTTTTTTCTTTACAAATATTCCAAGGGCAAGTTTTTTGGGGGGGCTCTAATTGACTAAATAATAAGTATGTTATGTTTGCTGGTAATATTGTTCCCGAGGTATCCTTTTTTCCCCTCTTATAGAAAACTGTGACGTAGATGCAATTCCTTTCTCAAATCAAACAACATCTGATTCTTTGGACCATGATGCAAGTATCGTTATAGCCTGTAACATTGGCTACTCTACCGGTACCGGCATTGTAACAGAGCTCATGTGTGATAACGGGAACCTTTCTGCACCTGTTCCTGTCTGTTATGGTAAATTCTTTCAATCATGAATAAAGCTGCCAAGTCAAATAATTGATTTGTTCAGACAATCTAGATTTTCAAACTGGCTTGTTTTTAAATTGCCATTTTGACTTAATGGGGTTGTGAAATTAAGAACTGAGTATTTTTTTTACTTTACTCATTGTAAGGATAAATATCTAAAAGATGCTTGCTATTTTTAGGCATTTTAATCATATAAATATTTCTAGTATGTTTAAGTTTTTTTATTTACAAATATTCCAAGGGCAAGGTTTTTGGAGGGCTCCACTTGATTGAATAATGAGTATGTTCTATTTTTGTTGGTGATATTGTTACCGAAGTATCATTTTTTTCCCTCTTATAGAAAACTGTGACGTAGATGCAATTCCTTTCTCAAATCAAACAACGGCTGATTCTTTGGACCATGATGCAAGTATCGTTATAGCCTGTAACATTGGCTACTCTACCGGTATGGGTATTGTAACAGAGCTCATGTGTGATAACGGGACCCTTTCTGCACCTGTTCCAATCTGTTATGGTAAGATCCTATGAATCTTGGATAAATCTGCCAAATCAAAGAATTGATTTATTCAGACAATGTAGATTTTCAAACTGGCTTGTTTTTAAATTGCCATTTTGACTTAATGGGGTTGTGAAATTAAGAACTGAGTATTATTTAACTTTACTCATTTTAAGAATTAATTTGTAAAAGATGCTTGCTATTTCTAGGCATTTTGCTGTCATAGATATTTCTAGTTTGTTTTTAATTTTTTTTCTTTACAAGTATTCCAAGGGCAATTTTTTTTTGGGGGGCTCTAACTGATTAAATAATAAGTATGTTATTTTTGTTGGTAATATTGTTACCGAGGTATCCTTTTTTCCCCTCTTATAGAAAACTGTGACGTAGATGCAATTCCTTTCTCAAATCAAACAACATCTGATTCTTTGGACCATGATGCAAGTATCTTTATAGCCTGTAACGTTGGCTACTCTACCGGTATGGGTATTGTAACAGAGCTCATGTGTGATAACGGGACCCTTTCTGCACCTGTTCCAATATGTTATGGTAAGATCCTATGAATCTTGGATAAATCTGCCAAATCAAAGAATTGATTTATTCAGACAATCTAGATTTTCAAACTGGCTTGTTTTTAATTTGCCATTTTGACTTAATGGGGTTGTGAAATTAAGAACTGAGTATTTTTTTTTAATTTACTCATTGTAAGGATAAATATCTAAAAGATGCTTGCTATTTTTAGGCATTTTAATCATATAAATATTTCTAGTATGTTTAAGTTTTTTTATTTACAAATATTCCAAGGGCAAGTTTTTTGGAGGGCTCCACTTGATTGAATAATAGGTATGTTATTTTTGTTGATAATATTGTTACGGAGGTATCCTTTTTTCCCCTCTTATAGAAAACTGTGACGTAGATGCAATTCCTTTCTCAAATCAAACAACGGCTGATTCTTTGGACCATGATGCAAGTATCGTTATAGCCTGTAACATTGGCTACTCTACCGGTATGGGTATTGTAATGGAGCTCATGTGTGATAACGGGACCCTTTCTGCACCTGTTCCAATCTGTTATGGTAAGATCATATCAATCTTGGATAAATCTGCCAATTCAAAAGAATTGATTTATTCAGACAATCAAGATTTTTAAACTGGCTTTTTTAATGTGCCATTTTGACTCACTGAGGTTTGAATTTAAGAACTGAGTATTATTTAACTTTACTCATTTTAAGAATTAATTTGTAAAAGATGTTTGCTATTTTTTGACATTCTTCTGTCATAAATATTTCTAGTTTGTTTTTAATTTTTTTTCTTTACAAATATTCCAAGGGCAAGTTTTTTGGGGGGGCTCTAATTGATTAAATAATAAGTATGTTATGTTTGCTGGTAATATTGTTCCCGAGGTATCCTTTTTCCCCTGTTATAGAAAACTGTGACGTAGATGCAATTCCTTTCTCAAATCAAACAACGGCTGATTCTTTGGACCATGATGCAAGTATCGTTATAGCCTGTAACATTGGCTACTCTACCGGTACCGGCATTGTAACAGAGCTCATGTGTGATAACGGGAACCTTTCTGCACCTGTTCCTGTCTGTTATGGTAAATTCTTTCAATCATGAATAAAGCTGCCAAGTCAAATAATTGATTTGTTCAGACAATCTAGATTTTCAAACTGGCTTGTTTTTAAATTGCCATTTTGACTTAATGGGGTTGTGAAATTAAGAACTGAGTATTTTTTTTACTTTACTCATTGTAAGGATAAATATCTAAAAGATGCTTGCTATTTTTAGGCATTTTAATCATATAAATATTTCTAGTATGTTTAAGTTTTTTTATTTACAAATATTCCAAGGGCAAGGTTTTTGGAGGGCTCCACTTGATTGAATAATGAGTATGTTATATTTTTGTTGGTGATATTGTTACCGAAGTATCATTTTTTCCCCTCTTATAGAAAACTGTGACGTAGATGCAATTCCTTTCTCAAATCAAACAACATATGATTCTTTGGACCATGATGCAAGTATCGTTATAGCCTGTAACATTGGCTACTCTACCGGTATTGGTATTGTAACAGAGCTCATGTGTGATAACGGGACCCTTTCTGCACCTGTTCCAATATGTTATGGTAAGATCCTATCAATCTTGGATAATCTGCCAATTCAAAAGAATTGATTTATTTAAAAAATTTTGATTTTCAAACTGGCTTTTTTTAGATGTGCCAATTTGAGTTAATGGGGTTGTGATATTAAGAACTGAGTATTGTTTTTACTTTACTCATTGTAAGGATAAATTTCTAAAAAATGCTTGCTATTTTTAGGCATTTTACTCTTATAAATATTTCTAGTATGTTTAAGTTTTTTTATTTACAAATATTCCAAGGGCAATTTTTTTTGGGGGGTCCACTTGATTAAATAGTAGGTATGTTATTTTTGTTGATAATATTGCTACGGAGGTGTCCTTTTTTCCCCTCTAAAAGAAAACTGTGACGTAGATGCAATTCCTTTCTCAAATCAAACAACGGCTGATTCTTTGGACCATGATGCAAGTATCGTTATAGCCTGTAACATTGGCTACTCTAACGGTATGGGTTTTCTCACAGAGCTCATGTGTGATAACGGGACCCTTTCTGCACCTGTTCCAATATGTTATGGTAAGATCCTATGAATCTTGGATAAATCTGCCAAATCAAAAGAATTGATTTATTCAAAAAATTTTGATTTTCAAACTGGCTTTTTTTAGATGTGCCATTTTGAGTTAATGCGGTTGTGATATTAAGAAGAAAGTATTTTCTTACTTTACTCATTTTAAGGATTCATTTCTAAAGATGCTTGCTATTTTTAGGCATTTTACATTCATAGATATTTCTAGTTTGTTTTTAATTTTTGTTCTTTACAAATATTCCAAGGGTAAGTTTTTTTGGGGGGGCTCTAATTTACTAAATGATAAGTATGTTATGTTTGCTGGTAATATTGTTCCCGAGGTATCCTTTTTCCCCTCTTATAGAAAACTGTGACGTAGATGCAATTCCTTTCTCAAATCAAACAACATCTGATTCCTTGGACCATGATGGGAGTATCGTTATAGCCTGTAACATTGGTTACTCTACCGGTATGGGTATTGTAACAGAGCTCATGTGTGATAACGGGACCCTTTCTGCACCTGTTCCTGTCTGTTATGGTATGACCCTATCAATCTTGGATAAATCTGCCAAATCAAATGACTTGACTTATTAAAAAAATGTTGATTTTCAAACTGGCTTTTTTTAGATGTGCCATTTTGACTTAATGGGATTGTGAAATTAAGACCTGAGTATTTTTTTTTACTTTACTCATTTTAAGGATTCATTTCTAAAGATGCTTGCTATTTTTAGGCATTTTACATTCATAGATATTTCTAGTTTGTTTTTTATTTTTTTTCTTTACAAATATTCCAAGGGCAAGTTTTTTTGGGGGCTCTAATTGACTGAATAATAAGTATGTTATGTTTGCTGGTAATATTGTTCCCGAGGTATCCTTTTTTTCCCTCTTATAGAAAACTGTGACGTAGATGCAATTCCTTTCTCAAATCAAACAACGGCTGATTCTTTGGACCATGATGGGAGTATCGTTATAGCCTGTAACATTGGTTACTCTACCGGTATGGGTATTGTAACAGAGCTCATGTGTCATAACGGGACCCTTTCTGCACCTGTTCCAATCTGTTATGGTAAGGTCCTATCAATCTTGGATAAATCTGCCAAATCAAAAGAATTGATTTATTCAGACAATCTAGATTTTCAAACTGGCTTTTTTTTAATGTGCCATTTTGACTTCATGGGATTGTGAAATTAAGAACTGGGTATTTTTTTAATTTACTTATTGTAAGGATTAATTTCTAAAAGATGCTTGCTTTTTTTAGGCATTTTACTGTCATAAATATTTTTAGTTTGTTTTTAATTTTTTCCTTTACAAATATTCAAAGGGCAAGTTTTTTGGGGGGCCCTAATTGATTAAAATGATAAGTATGTCATTTGCGTAGCGGAGCGAGACATAGGTGTCACTATTTCCGGCGGCGTCGTCAACAATTGTGTTGTACACCCAATAACTTTCTATAGCTTCGAGGTGGGATCACCAAATTCATGCCAGAGGTCCATCTCCTGAAGGCACAGGTCAAGTTTGAATATGAGTCGAATTTGAATAAGGTCAAAGGTCAATGAACTTTCCATGACTGTCATTGTGCTGTGTTGTACACATAATAACTTTGTATATCTTCGAGTTGGGATCACCAAATTCATACCAGAGGTCCATCTCCTGAAGGCACAGGTCAAGTTTGAATACGAGTCGACTTTGAATAAGGTCAAAGGTCAATGAACTTTCCATGACTGTCATTGTGCTGTGTTGTACACATAATAACTTTGTATATCTTCGAGTTGGGATCACCAAATTCATACCAGAGGTCCATCTCCTGAAGGCACAGGTCCAAGTTCGAATATGAGTCGAATTTGAATAAGGTCAAAGGTCAATGAACTTTCCATGACTGGCACTGTGCTGTGTTTCTATAGCTTCGAGGTGAGATCGGCAAATTCATAACAGAGGTCCATCTGTTGAAGGTGCAGGTCAAGTTCAAATGTTAGCCGAATTTGAATAAGGTCAAAGGTCAATTAACTTTTCATGACTGGCACTGTGCTGTGCTGTACACATGATAACTTTCTATATCTTTGAGGTAGGATTGCCAAATTCATGCAAGAGGTCAATCTTTTGAAGGTGCAGCTCAAGTTCGAATTTGATGAAGGTCAAAGGTCAATGAACTTTTCATTACTGGCACTGTGCTGTGTTGTACACACAATAACTTTCTATAGCTTCGAGGTGGGATCGCCAATCTCGTCACAGAGGTCCATCTCTTGAAGGTGCAGGTCAGGTTCGAATGTGAGTTGAATTTGATTAAGGTCAAAGGTCAATGAACTTTCACACTACTTTGTTCCTCTAATGACATGAACTTTATAATTTTATACTTTTTAACACTAAAATTTTACTTCAGAACTCAGTACTCTCTATACCTGAACTATATTTTGTATTTTACTTGTTTATTCTTTAAAAACTGATATTTATTTAATGAGCTATAGTTCTTGGCACCATTTATAATATTCACACAAATTTGCCAATGGTACAATAGAAAAGCTGTCAAAGTTTCTTTAATTGCTGTATGTGTATGTTCTGCTAATACTGTAGACTGTACAAAACAAATTGAGAAAAGTTTTCCCCCTACCATCATCCAACATAATGCTAAAGATTGGCATTTCATTACACCTTAATAATTAATTCAATTTTACAATTTTACTCACATTATTATCAATTACATTCTTTTTCACTAACATTTGTTTCCTTACTTGCATGGAAATAATTATAGCTTCATAGTATTACCAGCATTCTTAGTGTTATCTGATTTTCTAGGGATAAAGTAGGCCTATACCATTAATGCATATGTAAACTGTCAGAACCACAATTCACCCCCTAAATTGCTGACAGCCTCAGAAGTCATATAGCATAGTTTTGACATGCAGTCTCTTCATGACTGCAATATGCAGGCGAGACAACGCTTGGCGTTTGCCTTGTTGTTGGTAATATTGTTACCGAGGTATCCTTTTTTTTTAATTGATTAGTTAGGAATATGTAGATTTGCAAACTGGCCTTTTATTTTAATGTGCCACTTTTTCTTAATGGGGTTGTGAAATAAAGAATTTAGCACTTTTTTATGACTCACTTTAATCTCACAGCCGAGGGGGCTGGATTTGTGCGATATAATCTACAAGGCTGTGTGGTTAGTTTTGTGAAATAATAAGATTTTTCATTCAATGAAAAAGTTATGCTAATTAATGCATGAAATAAACATTTGCTCTAATCAACTATCATACTGCCTCAATACTGATAATTCTTCATTCAAAGACTCTTTGTAGGATCCCAATCAAATGTACTAAAAAAGAAAATTAGTATCGCAATTTGTTTCTTATTTATTTTCTTGTTTTTTAATTTATTATGTATTTCCCTGTTTGTGACTTTTTTTATTGTTTTTTCATTGGAAAGTGTTGCAAACTTAATTCTGATCATAAACAAGACAAAGTAAATTATGTTTAATCAGTAAAAGTAGAAATAATAATACATTTATGAATTTTTGCCAAATACACATTTTGCATTGGATTTGTACATGAATTCACGTTTTCAAGCAGTTTTCGGCCTGACATGCACTTGTCAAACTATTGTCAATAAAGAATCCTGTACTAGCTTATACAGCGCATCCCCAAAAATATGTCCCTCTGACATAGGACTAAACTAATTCTGAAATGCGGTAGTATTTTCAAATTAATGTTCATGAGTAGAAAGCTCATTTCATGATCTAACTTCAATGGAAATTTTATTGGTTGCACTTCAGCTGTTTTCAATACACACTCTGTTACATGTACATAACGGTTGTGCATTTTAGCCCATTCCAAGTTTGCAGCATTGATGCATTTCTGCATTTTCTTTGGCATGTTAACCCCCATTTTTACATCCAGGATCTGAGCAGGGACTTTTCCCTAATCATGTCCAGGCTCATCAAGTAATAAACTTGGGCATGTTCAGAAGGACAAGAAACATAAAAATTAAGTTTGTTTGATGATAAGGGGAATCAGTGCACCAACTTGAAAGAAAATGTGATTGATAGATGAGTAAAATCAGCTGAAAAATAAAGGGGAATCCACAAGTTAATCACACTTTGCGAAAAGGAACTGTACCAGAGAAAAATGGCCTTTTTTGTCTCACCTGCATAGCGGAGTGAGACTATATAGGCGCCGCTTTACCGACGACGGCGGCGTCAACACCAAATCTTAACCGAAGGTTAAGTTTTTGAAATGACAGCATAACTTAGAAAGTATATTGACCTAGTTCATGAAACTTGGCCATAAGGTTTATCAAGTATGGCTGAACATCCTGTGCGAATTTCTGGTCACATGACAAAATTCAATGAACTTTGTCCATTTTGGGGGGTATCTGTTGAATTACTATCATCATAACTGAAAGTTTATAGACCTGATTCATGAAACATGGACATAAGAGTAATCAAGTATCACTAGACATCCTGTGCCATTTTCCGTTCACATGACCAAAGTCAAAGGTCATTTAAGGTCAATGAACTTTGGCCATGTTAGGGGTATTTGTTGAATTTACCATCTTAACTCTGTGAGTGAATTGGTCTAGTTCATAAAACTTGGACATAAGAGTAATCCAGTATCACTGAACATCTCTTGCGAGTTTCAGGTCACATGACCATAGTAAAAGGTCATTGAAATTTGGCCATTTGGGATGTAATTATTAGATTGCTGTCATAACTTTCAAAGTTTATAGATATACATGTAGTTCATAAAATGTGGATATAGGGGTAATCAAGTATCACTGACAAGTCTTAGGTCACATGATCAAGGTCCAATGTCATTTATTGTCAATGAACGTATTGTATCATTATATGAATGGTGTTAATTGTGAATAATTATTTCATAGTAGTTTTCAAAGTCAGCACTGCTGCTATATTGAATCGTGTGATGCAGGTGAGACTCCCAGAGGCGCTCCACTTGTTTCTTTTAAAAATTTGCATTGAATTAACTTGACCTCTGTAGCTTATTAACAAGAAAAGTAATGAAAACTAAAATGCAGTATTGTTGAAATTAGACCTGAAACAGGCATTACCCGTTGTCTCAATCATTGTGCATCTCCCATTATCAAACATGAAATAAACTGCCAAAAACTGTTTTCGCCCTTCTGAACATGCTCAAGGTTGTGATTTGATGAGCCTGGTTAGATCATGGGGATTTCTCTGTCCTATCACGGAATTCCTTGGTCAGAATGGTCAAAGGGAGTTGATATGCTAGAAAGTGTGGAGCAAACAGCAATGCTGCATGCATGCAAACTTGGAATGGGCTGAAAAACACCACTGTTACAGAATAGACTGTGTATTCAAAACCACTGAAGAAAGACCAATGAAATTTTTGTAGAAGTTAAAACATGAGATGAGCTTCCTAAATCCATACATTTCATTGAGAATAATTTTTTTTTTCAAGTAATTTAGCCACATACATGTATCAGAGGGACATCTTTGGGGGATGCACTATATGTTCCAACATCGTAATGTAAGGTTTATTGGTTTAGTTTAATTGCAACACCGGCAACAAGGTACGTAGGCTGGGCTGGTACCGCCATAGCGTAACTAAGTCAAGCAGCAACATGTACCCAATGTGACATCAGTTGTATCATAGTGCATCAAATATTCAAATGATACATATGCAATTGAGACATATTACTACAGCACTTACATAATGTTGCATAATTTTGTAACCACGTACTTGGTCATCACAAATTTGGTCTCAAAAGTTGCGCAAGATCTGAAAGTGAAAAGTCAGCAAGCGGCGCGGTTGAAAACTAGGTCCATATACTTTCTACGTTATGTTAAAATTTCAAAGACTTATCCTTAAGTTAAGATTTTGATGTTGATTCTCCCAACATGGTGTAAGTTCATTGACCCTAATATTCCAAAGGTAATTTTTTTTTCGGGGGGGGGGCTCTAATTGGTTAAAAAAGAATTCAGTTTGTTATCATTGTTGGTAATATTACCCAGATATCCTTTTTTCTTCCTTTTTCCAGAAAACTGTGACATAGATGCAATTCCTTTCTCCAATCAAACAATGGCTGATTCTTTGTACCATGAGGGCAGTATCATTATAGCCTGTAACATGGGCTACTCTACCGGTATGGGCAATCTAACAGAGCTCATGTGTAATAGCGGGGCCCTTTCTACACCTCTTCCTGTCTGTTATGGTAAGATCCTATCAATCTTGAATAAACCTGCCTAAACAAAAGAATTGGTTTGGTTGGAAATTGTAAATTTGCAAACCGTTAATCTTTTGAATGTGCCACTTTCTCTTCATGGGGTTTCGATTACGACCATTTGCTTGTTTATCGTTCTTTAAGGATAAATTTTCTTAATGATCCTTGCTCTGTCATTTTTATTTTTTCAAAGGCATTTTTTTGTGGGGAGGGGCTTCTAATTGGTGTAATAAGAATTCAGTTTGTTATCATTGTTGGTATCCCCTTTTTCCCCTTTTCCAGAAAACTGTGATGTAGATGCAATTCCTTTTTCAAATCAAACATTGGCTGATTCGTTGGATCATGATGCAAGTATCGTTATAGCCTGTAACATTGGCTACTCTACCAGTACGGGCATTCTTTTGGAGCTCGAGTGCAATAACGGGATCCTTTCTACACCTCTTCCTCTCTGTAATGGTAAGATACTTTCATTTTTGTCTCACCTGCATAGCAGAGTGAGACTATAGGCGCCGCTTTTCCGACGGCGGCGGCGTCAACACCAAATCTTAACTGAAGGTTAAAGGAGAATGAAACCTTTGGAAGAAGATAGCTTTGTGAAAACAGAAAAATCAAAGAAACAGATCAACGAAAGTTTGAGAAAAATCTGACAAATAATGAGAAAGTTATGAGCATTTGAATATTGCGATCTTTAATGCTATGGAGATCCTCAAATTGGCAATGCGACAGAGATGTGTGATGTCACTTGTGAACAACTCTTCCATTACTTTAGTATATTATTTCACCTAAATTGCCTCTTTTATCACATCTATCAGTAGATCATGTGTTCTTTCCATTGGAGGGCATGTAATACAGATTTTTAAAGAATACATCATGGATAAAGAGTTTGTATCACCACAAGAAAAAGCAGAAAGAGACTTTTTGAGGGTATTTATTATAGTCCATCAAAGGGAAAGTTGTTCATATGTGACATCACACATCCTTAACATATTGCCAATGGGAGGATCTCCATATTAGTGATTGCAATATTCAAATGCTCATAACTTTCTCATTATTTATCTGATTTTTCTCAAACTTTCTTTGTTCTTATTCGTTATTTTTTCTGTTTCGACACAAGCCTACTTATTCCGAAGGTTTCATTCCCCTTTAAGTTTTTGAAATGGCAGCATAACTTAGAAAGTATATGGACCTAGTTCATGAAATATGACCATAAGGCTAATCAGGTATTACTGTACATCCTGCCTGAGTTTCATGTCACATGACTAAGGTCCAAGGTCATTTGGGATCAATGAACTTAGACCATGTTGGGGGAATCAACATCAAAATCTTAACCTAAGGTTAAGTTTTTGAAATGTCATCATAACTTAGCAAATATATGGACCTAGTTCATAAAACTTGAACATAAGTTTAATCAAATATTACTGAATATCCTGCATGAGTTTCACATCACATGATCATGGTCAAAAGTCATTTAGGGTCAATGAACTTTGGCCAAATTGGGGGTATCTGTTGAATTACCATCATAACTTTGAGAGTTTATGGATCTGATTCATGAAACTTAGACATAATAGTAATCAAGTATCACTAAACATCCTGTGGAAGTTTCAGGTCATATTATTAAGGTCAAAGGTCATTTTGGGACGATGAACTTTGGCCAAATTGGGGGTATTTTTTGAATTATCATCATAACTTTGAAAGTATATTGGTCTATATAGTTCATAAAACTTGGGCATAAGAGTAATCAAGTATCACTGAACATCCTGTGCGATTTTCAGGTCACATGATCAAAGTCAAAGGTCATTTACGGTCATTGAACTTTGGCCATTTTGGAGGTAATTGTTAGATTGCTGTCATAGCTTTCAAAGTTTATAGATATAGTGTATAAAATGTGGATATAGGGGTAATCATGTATCACTGACAAGTTTTAGGTCACATGATCAAGGTCAAATGTCAATGAATATAGTATTGTATCATTATATGAATGGTGTTTTTTGTGAATAATTATTTTATAGTAGTTTTCAAAGCCAGCACTGCTGCTATATTGAATCGCATGATGCAGGTGAGACCGCCAGAGGCATTCTACTTCTTTAATAAAGCTGCCAAATAAAAAAATGAAGAATTTTTGGTTTGGAAAATGTAGATTTGCAAACTGTTTTGCTTATTTGAATGTACCATTTTGTCTTCATGGGGTTGTGATTGTATTATCTGTCTTTACACTATACTTACCTGGGTGGGGGTTTCAATTTGAGGACCTATACATGTATGTGCAATGAGGGATTAAGGCAGGGAACGAACGTTCTGGTAAATGCACTTGTTACTGATATTTTTTCCTTCCCTTTGTCGTCAGGAAGTTTGGATCTGCAACGCACGACTGATTTAAGAATACAGTAAATGTCTTGAAAATGCCCGTCAAATGACAATGAATGGCTGTGAGTTGTTTGCCGAAAACTCATGATCTGCTACAGTAGTTTCGTCCTAAGTTCGAGCTGACGAAAATATTGCATATATGTCATTTGTCCAGAACAAAAGGGCTGTTTTTATTCACTAATTTTTGGACAAGGACTTTACTGATGTACTCTAGTATGGCGGGCAGCTGAATGTACTCCGTTACAGAACCAAAAGTTACGTTTTGTAATAGTGAACCAAGTAGTTCATTTATAATGACTTTATTTCACTAAGGTTAATTTCATAACTGATAAAAATGTAGCACAAGTTGTGACGTTCTTCTATCACTTCAAAATGAACACTGACTAAAAATCTGTCTTGAACACCACTATTTGCTAAACAAGTCCCCCTGATCACTGGAATTAGTACCCTGCAAGCAGATCCGTTCTCACAGAGGTTGCAATGTATAATAGTTTTGCAAGACGACCGATGGCTGCCCGTCATCTTGTGCTGCCCACGTACAAAGAAAGACAGAGTGAAGAAGTAACAAGTTCAAAGAGATGAATTAAAGTTGTACATAATGTTTATTTAAAATCAGTATCAAATCAATGAGCTGGTATAGTAAAATAACATTGCATCTCTGGACTGGACGACTGACATTGTTGTAAAACTAAACCGACATGGCCTACAAATCGTGAACAAAAAGAGCTACCCTGCCTGACTTAACACACGCCCTTTTTATCCTTCTCGGATCAAACACCACATGGCTAGAAAACCTTTCCCCAAAACATTCCTATCACTTTGGGTGCAATGCGCCAAATTATTCCACCTCTAATATTGTATAAAATGGAACTAATTATTGTGTCTACACTGATTCCCAATTCAAGTTCTATGACTTTCCAATATACTTCCCTCTTACATAACTCTCTCTTCACCACCCCCCAACTGCTCTCTCGATCAACTTTTCCCTCTCTGCAGCTCTCACACTTTAACCACTCCCACTACAGCTCTCTCATCTACTCTCTTACTCGATTCTCTCGTTTTACGACTACAACTACTGCTAATGATAATAATAATAATTGTGCATTTATACTATGCAATTTCTATAAAAATATATTAAACTGGACATTAATAGATAACAGATAATTATGATAATGATGAAATTTGATGATGTAAAAATGATCAATGTATATTCCACTGATTATGTTTTATCTGCTATGACCAGCAACTGAAACTAAATCATGACAATCATTATCATACATTATCACAATGAAATTCAGATACCAACGAATGTACATCGGGCATCGATGGCTGTGATGTAAACGCCCGGTGTGTGAACAGCATAGGAAGTTATACCTGTGAATGCCAAGATGGATACGAAGGCGATGGATTTTCTTGCAATGGTGATTATATTTCTCATTTACAATGTTAGTAATTATACTTGCCATATATAGCGCTTAACAAAGCAACGTTTGATCTGAAATGGAAAATAAAGAAGAAAATCAAAGTCCATTATGTAAAGGAATAGACGTACAAACATTCCTTTATTGTGTCTTCAAAGCTAATTCACATAATCCCTTGGGTCATAATTAAGTATCCTCTATGTCAATTCCCATAATAAGTTCTTCAGTTTGACACCTTTTCCCCTTTATCATGAAAATGCTGACCAAACCAAACGCCCTCTCCCGTTTCAATCGACAAAAATATATTTTGAATGTCATTTACGCCTGCTACCATCTCGGGAACCAACATTCAATTGTTAGAGTAACAGTTTTCCACAAATGCAACACTGCTCTCCTATTGGTGAGATATTGTAGAATATAAAACAAATAATCTCTTTTTGTTAGTTTTGACGACAAACTATCACTCCTCGATTTTGGCCAATGGATGTACCACCTTCTTATGTAACCTCAAATTTGTTTCGAGAAGGTACAGCTACATCTTAATCTCTTTGAATCTCTTTTGAATATAAAACAAATAATCCTCTTTTGGTTTTATTGCACGAACTGTCACTTCCTTGGCGATAGGCACATGAATTTACACGCTTTCTTTCCTTATATTCACTTTGGGAAAATATAGCTACAACTAACTATCGTCTCATAAATGATAGTTGTTCCATCACTTGCATCTGCTAATTATTTGCTTTATTCTTTGATTTACTGTCTAGAGCGTATTTACATCGATTATGGCTCCGAGCTTGACCGGTCACTAGGATATTTTCGATACAGCTTTCTAGCGTGGTTTACTGTAAGACTAGATACAGGGTTTCCTATCAGCAATGGCCAACTATACACCTACATAACTGTGAGTATTATACATGTAGAGTGGGTATCGAAATCCCTGCAATCTGAATGGTCAATTGCCATGCATTGAATTTTACTTAGCAGACGACCGATATCACAATAGCTCACGATATCCGTTGTAAACATGCTATCACGCATGAAGGTGATTGTGGTGTCATAGCGCATGTACCGTTGCGCTTGTTTGCGTAAAAAATATATTCTGCGAAGAAGATCTAGGCCAACTGTAATCAAGTAAAGGATGCAAAAGGATCTGTAAGTACAAATGGTTACCAATGATTATTGGTGCATAGGCATAGTATGCTAGCTAGACGCTAGCGCTGCTGTCCCAAGCAGCAGGCGTGCAGTTTAGAATGGCAAAGGCTCTGCCTCTTGTCCCGGGGAGTGCGGGGCAAACACGCACATAGCTACTGGAGGTCTATGGCTTTAGCCAATGCAAAGCTGAATCTGGTATTTGAAGTATAGTACTGGTATATGCTAGCATACTATCAAGTAGTAAGTCATACATGTTGATGTAGTCCCGGGTCATCAAGGCTCTGCATTTCAATTTATAATGTTCATGCATCTGGTAAATTTGCCATGTATCGGTAATTAGGACTTATGCATGGCAAATTTACCGGATTCTTGGGCTTGCCATGCGCCGATGATTACTTATGCATAATAATGATAATGATAATATAGGTATATTTACCCAGGGAAGCCGCTTCAGTTCCGAAAACTGTTCTCCCAGCGGGCCCTGCTATTATCATTACCCCGGCCTTAGCTGGGCTGCCTAGGCGCTCAAAGCATTCAAGGAATTTCTTCCTACCAGGTACCCATTCATCTCACATGGGTTGAGTGCAGCACAGTGTGGATAAATTTCTTGCTGAAGGAAATTGCGCCATGGCTGGGATTCGAACCCACGACCCTCTGTTTCAAAGTCCGAAGACTAATCCACTGAGTCACAACGCATAGTTGTACAGTAATTGATTTTTCGCCAAAAAATTCCACCATTCTACAAAACAGTTCCATACTTACCTTACGCTCACAAAATCTACCGATCCAATCACATCTGTGCATCATTTGTATATTATGATACGTATAGGAATATAGCTACATCTAAATCTCATCACATCAAACCCTCGTTGCAGAATTCGCCGCCGCAGCTAATGGATTTGCTATGGTCCTATACCCCCATAACAAAATCCTCGCAGGAACCATGATATTTTATTCCCAAGCTCTATCAACCCTGAATCGCCCGATATCCCTCTTGTAACGTTTCTCCTCCGCTGGGGCAAGCCTGGGAGCTTGGGGAGCTCCCGCAAACCTGTGTTACCCAGGTTAGAAACCAGGTCTGAAGTGCCACACCCACCCCCTCCCCATTTGGGTAAAACTAAAATAGTCCAGAATACACGTTTATCCGGTTCAGATAAATTCCTGGTCATATTTTTAAACAGAACAGGGTATGGCACCAACAGATCCTGGGCTTATGAGTGTGGCTCCACCTATGACATTGCACTTGAGGAATGCAACGCAACCATTAGTACAATTAACAGGTAAAATGCAAGTACCACGATCAATGACCCATCACAATGTATCCATCTATCTAAATACTAAACCTTGTACGAGAGTATTGCATAAATGTAAGAGGATCAAGTAAAGCACAAAACATGACGGTATTATTCTTGTGTTCCATCTCATCATTACAGTGTACATCAACGGGCATGATACATTTTTCGAACTACTATCCACGAAGCTATCACCTGTTCAAGTACATCAACCCGTCGTTATATAATCTTTTTGATATCTACCGCGATCCATCTATTGCGGCATTCGGTGCACCGGTCGACCTTAACCGCGGCAATCCAAAGATCTATTATCAGGTAAGTTATTCAGGTACATCTTTCAAACTACTATCCACGTATTTAAAACCTGTAAAAGTACATCACCCTTTTGCTATAAGAATTATCTACCGTGAGCCGCGGTAATCCAAGAATCTCTTGTGTCATTTCTAATTTTATTGGTTGGTTTTTGCAACATTTTTCATAACAAAAATCTGGACAAGAAAATGTATATCTAAAATTTGATACTGAACAAATAATTTTTTATCTAAATCATCAATATATCATATAAAAAAACAATTTAAGCAGTATTTGCTGTTACACAATAGATGGATGCAAGGGTCGTCACAAAAGCAAAGCTTGAAAACGTGACAGCCCCAATACCTTATTTTCATGAATCTGAGTGCACTCAGCCTTTTTGTTGATGCGCTTACATGTACTTCGATGCACGCAAACACATACACATACTAAATGTACATACACACACATATGCTTTTAACGGTGGTATACACACTGAGGGAGACAGCTCAACCGTGCAATGGAAAAATGAAAAGTACACGGTTGCCATGGAATGAAAAATAAAATTTGCATGCGGCATTAAATGGATCAATTATTGAGTGGCTTTCAACCAATCAAATTACAAGAGTCAATGACACATACTTTGTGTGTTTCAAAAATCGAGTTGCCTTGGTAATAATATATTATATGCCACAAATTAGGTAAAATCTGCAGTTTGTACATGTACTACTCCATTAGTTCTCTACCAATTCTTATGAAATTTGGCTCACATATTGGTCTGGAGGTAAAGATGTGGTACATGTAGGTATATTTTTCCTTGCATTGAAAACTGTTGCCATGGTAACAACATACGGCAGGGGTTTTAATCATCTCCAGTGATAGTTCCAGTTGTTAATGTTATTTTTACATTACAATTCCCACATTGTTTGGTAGGTATACGACATTAACAGGGGGTACGGAAACTCAGCTGCTCTTCTCGCAGCGGTACAAGAAAGACTTGACGCATCTCCGTCCCTTCCAGCAGGGTTAGAGTCCTTCCGGTTCATCAATGGAATCAACTTCATCTGCAAGATTACGTGGGAAAATGTGCAACCTCGGGGATCAGTGGCAGGACAGGAGGTAAAATGGAATTTTTTTTAAAAGTTGCAACAGGGTCATTAATGGCTTTGAGTTGCGACAGAGACATAAATAGAGATAGTTTGGCCAACCATGGACCTATAGCTCCATGGGACAACCCGGATTCAATGAGTTACCGCACTAATGCTGTTAGGCAAGCCCATTATTCAAACGAAATTGCACTATATTGGTTACCCTTTGAAACCGGGTTGGCCAAACTCGCTCTATTTTGGCTCTGAGTTGTTATGATAGCTCCTATTGTGCCCCAACGTTCCTCACACTGTTCTTCGACTGTTAGGACTACTGGAAGTAATTCTATTATGAATCAAGTGTTGTTAAAGATTTGTGCTTGATTTACTGAGTATGCTTCTTGCAAAAAGGAGTGTAATCTGATTTGCTACAGCTAACGTTGATCTAGGAAGAAGGGCTGCAACCTTGCAATCATTTATTTCATCCTATTGGAGAAACCGTAGATCTTAACCCATGTTATAAGACGCAACTTGCTAAACTTTAATAATCCTATTTGTATTGTTATAATTTTGTTTTCCTTTGTTTTTTTCTTTTGTATGTGTTTAAATGTAGCAGGGCCCTCTGGGAGAACAGTGTATGTCACTGATGAGGCTACCCTGGATAAATAAGACTTTATGATAATAATAACAATCTATTACATTTAATTGAAACATAATCTTTGCAATTGATTGCCCATCTTTTTCTTGCGACGCCCCCTTAGACTGTTACCTACCAAGCTATTCTCTTCACTGACGGAAGAAGAAGTGGTGTTCTGACGATGTACCAGCGAGGCAGTTTCAACTGGAATCCACTCTCTAAGTCAGTACCGGCTAGAATCGGTGTCAGCACCAGGCATGATTGGTATAACGTCTACGAAGGAAACTCTCTAGCTGTACTGCATGAAAGCTATCGTCCTGATCTTAGAGTTGGCAACACTGGTCTTCTGGTAAGATATTGGTTCCTACTTTCTCACATTTTTATGTTCCGTCTATGGAAAGTCAGCAACTGCAACATCTATTGTCCATGTTAATACAAAATGTTTTCTTGATATGATGTGCACTCATCCTTCCTTTCATCAATGTTGTTTTTACAATTGTGTGTGCCCTTCTTAGTTTACAAAGAAAATGAAATATCTTGAAGTAGTTGGGGATCTGTCTTGATCTAGACTTTTGAATGTTAAAAGTTCATAAAATGGCAGAGATCTTAACTGTCTCATTCGATTTCACCGCACACCTTTTGATTAGTCTGTTACCCGATTTTGGATAAAACGTAATACAATTTGATGTTAATATTGAATCATGGAATATCTTACTGTGTAATGTTCTAAATCATCGTATGAATACGTAATTATGTTCAAATCAGTGACTATGCTATCATCCTTATTAGATTAAAAGCAAATTTAATATCTAGCTGTGATGACGCCATAGCAGTCGTATGATTGGCTGCGATTTGAAACTAATTTGGGCTTATGCAAAATGGCTGTATTAGTATATTCTCTTACACTTTTCATTTACGTATTCTAAAAATGAGCAAAATGTGATTTGTGAAATCGAGACAAGGGGATTACCTGGCCAAGATGGGTTTATCGGGGTTAGAAAAGTTGTTTGAGATTTGCAAACGCAAAACGGGGTATGCGACCGCAGTTTGCAGTCCGAAGTGAGGTCAAGAGCTCATATTTTGCCCTGGAAGCGTACGTGGTTCTTTTTAAGATTTTTATTTCATTCAGAGGAAGAAAAAGCCTGAATGAAATAAAAATCTTAAAAAGGTCAGATTCACCCGTTTGTCGAACTATAGTTGCTTCAAGATCAGCAAAGGCACTTGTACAGGCTTTTGCTTATGCTGGCCCTGTTCTCTGGAATGATTTCCCCTGGTAATCCAAGAATGCACTTGAGTTTGCACTTTTAAACGTTTGTGCAATGCTTCATATTCCTAATTGACAAATAGGCCTACTCCTTCTTTGGTTTATCATGACATATACTTTTCTTTATTTATCTCTCTCTTTCTCTCCCTCTTTCATTCTGCCTTTTTACATTCTACAGAATGAATTTAGAGCATTATAACTCAAATATAAATAATATCATTATTATCTCTTACTAAACAGGGCCGAGACATCTACCGTCTTGATTCGAACCCTGACTGGTACATCAACCCACGCCGATACTGTCAAGATTGGTACAGCGATGATCTGAGCGAGCCATCCTGGGCATTGTGGGCAGAGCCATGCCCCTGTACTCGCTGGCAGGCCCAGATTGATGGAAGGTTTACTCGCTGCAACATACCCATCTATGGCTACGGTTATGGCTACGCCTATGGCTACGGATACAGTTACGGCTATGCGGGACTTCCTAGTTATTATTTCGGTGAGCAGTATATTTTTCTTTTCGTGCATCTGTTTCTTGTAATGAAGACATTCCTTTATTATAAGTGGGTCTTGTCATATTCCTTCTTGTAAGATATCATATTCCACAGACTTGAGAGTTACAGTATTTTATAAGATTCTACCAGAACATCCTGGCTGCATCCAACAAACAATATCCCTTATTCTGATATTAGCCATTGTCTTGATCTCAAGCTTTACCTAATGCAAATTCACAATCTGAACCCTGTTAACATAAAAATGGACCGGATGCTAAACTAGACAGGGTTCCCACGGTCATGGAAAATCCTGGAAAATCCTGGAAAAATTTGTGGTCCTAGACAGTCAGGGAAAAGTCAAGGAATTTGAAAAATTTGTGAAAAGTCATGGAATTGCATTTACCTCATGGCTATGGCAGCTTTCCGTTTTGTCGTGTCTCACAAAGTTCTCTCATACTTAATTATCATACTCTGCTGTGTCTGATTTTGGAAACCGTGCCAGAAAGCAAGTCATGAAAAGCAGCAATTCAGTCATGGAAAAGTCATGGAATTCTGTTTTCAAATTTCTGTGGGAACCCTGCTAGAACAGGGCTTACATTAATGAAATGCCATGAAGCCCACAGTTTCATGCCCCCTTACTTTTTAATTTGTACAATGTACTCATTTGATTTTCTACCGGGTTCTGTAATAAAGTGTCCTATAGAAAAGTCAGCTTGTCTTCAAAATATTAATAGCCTGGATAACAAAGTGCGATACCACAGTCTTAATCAGGATACTAATATTACTATGATTCATTTGTATTTTGTCATATCTTATGTCCTATTATCAGACAGTAGAGGGACTACCTGTTACCAGCCTCGATGGCCCAGATTTGGAGGTGGATACAGATGTACCTATGAGTTCTCTGCTTTGATCAGGGGCTATAGAAGTCTTTGGCGGTCCAGCCATTACCAAGCAGTCATGCCATCGAACGCTAGATTCTTTTCATTCTTCTATTTCTCCCTTAGTTACTATTATGAATGGATTGGTGAGTTTGCATGTACAGTATATGCCAAGCATTGTGGTCTGGTGGAGCTAACCCTTGCTTTTTAGATTGCGATGGGTTTGATTGCCATTCCTTGGAGTGCTGCGCTGCGTGTGTAATTCTCCATGCTCATAAGAGTAGCCATGAATGAGAAATACTTTCTAATGGAAGTTGGAGCTGGTATACTTCCTTTAGAAGTATTGATTAAGTATTGATTATGTATAGATATAATATTGAATATGTGAGATATGTCTTATCACATAACACAAGTATGAATGATTGTTTGGCACATGTCGTAGATCACATGATCATGGTCAAACGTCATGTTGAGTCAGTGGACATAGTAGTTTCTCATGATATGAGTGTTTTCTGTGTGAATAATTGTTTTCAGCACTGCTGCTATATCGAATCGCGTAATGGAGGCGAGACTGCCAGAGGCTTTCCACCTGTTTTATCTACTGTAATCATCTTAATTGTATTTAGTTAATCAGTATTTTATTGTTATTTTTACACTGTATAGAGAGAGATGTCCTACCACGCTTCTACTGTTGCGGACTTGCTGGTGGAAATTTCTGTAGGCTTTATGAGCAGCGTCGTCCACGGGCTCACTGCTTCGGTTACAGACGACCATGGTGGGGTAAGAATAAATGTCCCTGAACTGAAATAGTGATTAACAATGATATTATTACCATATTATCACATGAGAAAGCATACTGTAAGAGTGGAAATCAATTATGAATTTTGCGTTTTGGACCATTGTCTGGACCATTGGACGATCAATTCACTCATTTCACCACTGCCACGGTGCTGGCCGTGGGAAGCGGCAATACTAATACACTCCACAAAGTCTAAACTACAGAATTTCATGAATGCTGCTGGACTATAAAAAGTGAAAAAAAAAGAATACTAGTAAATATCGCTCATAATCCAACAACCTTGCTTCGGAAGATGTATAAAAAAATTCACAGTAAAATATGCATGGGAAATACAGAAAAATACATCGATTTCCATGAGCTTAGCTTACCATAGATGAGCACAAACTTGTCACTCTGAGCTCGTTCTGCATGCGCTATGAACGTATGCGATGTTTTGTTTACATACAGTAAATAAACTGGAATGAGTACACATGCGCAGACTTTATTTTTCTTCTACTTGTAGTTCGTACATGTATGAGAGGGAACTCCCTTCTATCATTAAAAAAGCATCTATGTTAGCATAATAGCGATATGTTGATCTTATTCTAATTAACCTGAAAATTAATGCTTTAGAATGGATTTTTTCTTTTTTCTCGATAATAAGAAAATGCTATGCTTTGGAGCAGCTTTCTTTGTTCTTTTTCTCAATGAGATACAGTAAAAATGCTATGCCTTAATTGGAACAGAAATTTGAGTGTAAAAATGGGGGTCCCCTACACGGTACATGCCCACCACGCATTATATACTGAGTGCCCCCCCCCCCCCGGGCATCAAGAGGCTGAAACTCGTCAGTGCATCGTGGAGGAATGAAGACACGGGGGGCAAGATCTTTAAGAGCCTTTACCACTTCTGTGCAATGTGCAGCAAACACATCAAAGATGAGAAGAGGGGGCGAAGTGGTTCCTTGTTCCTGTTGAATACATCGTACGTATGGGGCTGTGATCTGCTCAACATACCGAACCATGGTGCTTGTGGTGCTCCAGTGAGAAGGCGAATGCCATATGTCTCAATCATCCAGAAACATTAGGATGGCATCTGAATGTCGGTTTCTTGATAGATTATCTGAAGGGTAACATCTCGCCACTGAGGGTATATGCAAGCAGCACTGTGTATTGGCGTTTGTCATCGATACCTCTGATCTCCACTTGCTTTCCCCCATTTTCATTCATGGTCCAGTTGCTGCACAGAATAACCCTCGGGGGGGGGGGGGCCAGTTACATTGACGAGTGGATACCATGCGCGACCAAGAAAACACGTAAAAAGGATGTCCTTTTCACGATAGGGCACGTTACGTACATAACGTGATAATTGTGTCAAAAACACAAAAATAATGAAAAAAGGGTATCTATTTCGCTAGGAAAATTACGTGTTTAGGGTCGAATTTGCGGGGATGATAAAACAAAATTAAAATGTTTTATATAGGATGTCTTTTTTGCCCCAACACTACGTGTTTAGAGTCCTATTTGCGCGAGGTGAATAAGGTGGGGGTCTTATTAAACCAAATAAGGCAAAGCCGACGACCGAAGGACCCGTAACAATTAAACATTCCTGTACTTGTTTAGGGGTTCATTTCAGGGAATATTTGCCAAGAGTATCGTTTTGTTTCCAATACTTATTAAGGATATAGGATTTCACACGCCAATACTTGTAAAGGGGTGCATTTTCAGAATATGGAAATTACGTGTTTAGGGTGCTTTTCGAGACCCCATGGTCGCGCATGGTATCAACTCGTGAATGGAAGTGGCCCGCTCCAGGGAATGACCTCAATAGCCGTTTGGTCCCAGTTCATCTGGGATGTTCATCTTTCTCATCCGACGTCCGATACGCCGATGAAACTTGCCGCCAAGTGTTTTAAAATCATCTGGATGGTGCTTGACAGCCTTGGTGCCCTTCCTCTTCAGGTTATTCATTTGCTGGAGGAGTGAACAGGGCCAAGTTTTTTCTAGGTTTATTGGACCCCCAAAATCCTTCAAAAGTGGGGGCTCACACTTTCTGAGCAGATCCTTTGTGGCCGCAATGACAATAGACATAGAAATTGGACCGCCGCTGTCCCTCAGGCCTCTCACAAACTTCCTTACTTTCTTGTCACTTTCATCGCCAAGGAGTACGGGCCATCCTCCGGCAGGTTTGTAATTGATCCAGCGTCAACATCAACTCCCTGATTCAACTGCACAAGGTAGCCTTTTTCATGCCCCTTACAGTGCTTTCATTTACCGATCTGTTCAATACCTTACTAAATCACCGTAAACGCCGTACAGCCCTCGCTTTTTCCCTTTGTGTGCAGCTAGGAGAGCTAGAGCTGTCACACAACGATGCAGTGGCTGGCTCAGATATGGCATTCGCAATGCTATCATTAGCATTCCGAACTGATGCTGACCTTCCTCCTTTTGTTTGGAAAGTGGCTTGAAACAACGAAGCATGGTGATGTTGTTGAAGCACTGTGTAAGGCTAAAGGTAGGCCTACGTGACATGTGATGCATCAAAGCAAGGGCGCTTACCCAAGTGCGCCGATATGAATCTCATTTAGGCACAAATATATTTGTGCGTTTTTATTTCGTGCCAAATACACACCGCGTAAAATGGGCAAATATTTCCACTTTTACGGTAGTATTAGATGTAGTACGCCGAGCAAAAAAGTCTTTTAAACTCTCGTTGGAATGCTTCCCACGGATGTGGAGAAAGTGCATACTTTGTATGCAAGCATGCCAGGCCAGGTCAAGTGACTGGAAGAATGATCTGTAAAGCTCTTAGAGACGTCAATCTGATGTGTTAAGTGCTATCGGTTTATAAAAATGGGAAATTATCATTAGATCACAGTTTGCGTGGAATTCATTTTCTTTATTTTATTACTAGTATTATTATTATTGTCATTATTATTACTTCTACTTGTATTATCATTTTTGATATCATTATTATTGTTAGTATTACATACTGTTCTTGTCGTTGTTGCAATCCAGCTTTACAAAACACTTCATACATCTGAACGACCATTCTTAACAGATTTTCTTCAAACTAGTTTCTGTCTTGCAGCTGCATGGAGCGTTTTCATGAAAGAACTTGTCTGACGTTTTATCCAACTTTTTCTACGGTAACATTGCTTCTTAGCCAATCAAAATCGGGAATGTCGTCAGATTTGGCAATTTGTCGGACCAAAAAATGTTGAGGAAATGCCCCCACCCCCATGTAATCGCTTTCTCCACTCCTTCAACTAAATAATGAAAGCAACAACTATCGTGATATCAATACTGATTTTTTAATACTGTTTTTTGTACATTTCATTCAAAATTTTAGGATGGTTTTGGGGTGATCCGCATATCAATACTCTGGATGGGAGGAAATACACCTTCAATGGCCTTGGTGAATACATTACAATGTCTTACAGTCACGGTGATCCATTCGTTTTACAATCAAGAACTGGCAAGGCTTTTAACAACAGTGAACCCGTTGAACACGGAACAGTCTTCATAGGGTTCGCTGCTACACAAGATATCACAAAGGTAGGTGAAGTGTGGAATTCATTTTAGTCAGACCGCAGGTCCCTTTGCTATTGAGCAAAAAAGCCAGATTCATCCAGATCATCTCGTGGTTGAATCCTCCTCCTTGCAAAATCTCGTGATTCGTGAGATTTTCTTTCTCTAAGAATTTACCTGTTTTAACCTCAAGTAAAATGAAATCACATTGCACCATCAGATAGAGTAAATGTTAATCTTTCATATTGGTCATTTATTTTGAATATAATATATTGATTGAAGTGAATTTCTGGCCTGAAAATGTGTCTCAAAACTGAATTTTCTTCCTCTGTTTTCTTTGGCAAATTGTGCAAAACTTTTTATTTTTAGCCTCAATGATATATATATCACCATAAAGCTGAACCTCTGTACTTTATCACAATGCCACTCTTGATATGCGGAACCTTTGAATCGGGTCAAGATCACACTTTTCCCACCAAGGTACAAGACCAGATTTCTGAAATTTTGTACTTGCATGAAATCCAGAGTTCTAATTGACTGGATAAGATTTACAGAACAACAGGCACGGGTAATTTGAGGAGATTACCACATGGGAAGTGTGACCTTCCCATGAACCCAGGCACTGGAACCGTTGGAATTTGCCAGTGTGTGGTCTCTTTGACCAATCACAGTGCAGAATTCTCGTTTTCAAGCTGCTTTATGTACTTGGCCAATGAAAAGTGTGATCTTGACCCGATTAAACCAATTCTTATTTTGAAACCTATTCAATTTTAATATACATATTCAGCTTTATCATGATCTAAAAATCATTTGGGCTCAAACAAAAATAAAGTGTAAATATAGCAGCTTTTGTCAGGTGAAAATGATTATTTTGTAGCATGTCTAGATCAAAATTCTAACCTATATTACAAAATCTTTGAAAAAATTCAAACATATAACCTAAAAGAATGATTCTTCTTTATAATGACACCAAAATCATGAAATTCGATGCACAATTGGAGCAGCAATGACCGGTTTAGCAGCGATGGTAAGTGAGTTGTCAAAATGCAAACTCCCAGCCCAGCAGATTAGGCACAGCTGTGCCTACTAGTGCCAGGCCGGCCGCCGGCCTGCCTGCCCTGATGATTGCGCATTAGCTACGCGTATGCTGATATTTTGTTCAATGTGTTCTGATTTTTTTTACCCAGATGAGAGTGAACAGTGAAAATGAAAGAAAACCGATCTTATTAAGGTTTAAAGCACGGAAATATCCCCAATTCCATGCTACACAAAGCTTAGCTATATATCTTACAGTTGATTTATAAGTTTGATTGTACAATGTAACTTTGCATTCTTTTTTTTATTTCACGGTGACTCGAGAACTGTACAGCGTGGATTTATAATCCCACTATTATCATTAATATTGATCAGGTTGAGTTCCAGCTGAACGACAACAGGACAGAAATGAGTATTCTTGTTAATGGTTCCTCCATTAATATGACGGATTTCCTAAATGGTAAGTATAGAATAATGAGTAACGATGATGATGATGATTAAATAGATTAGGATTAAGATGATGATGATAAAGATAAAGATAACAATGCTGATCGATGATGATGACAGCTCATGATCTATTGAACAGTTCCTTCATTAATATGACAGACTTCATAAATATTTATTGTAGTTTGATAAATGTGATAACAATCATCATAATGATGGTGGTGGCGGTGGTAAACTAGTAATGATGCCGCTGAAAGGTAATAATGCACCAGAAAGTGAGGATGCTGTCTAACCTCCATTTATGTGTCGGATTTCCTAAACGTTAAAATCTAACATGAATTAATACTGTACATCAAGACTGACAGCAACTGTTCTTTTGATATAAACTCTGAAAACATCTGATTGACGGTCTGAATCAGTACTAATGATATAATGGTGATGGTGGCTATAATGCCCAGTTGGCACTTGCACGCATTTTGGTGCCCAAGCTGCCCCGCATTGGTGCATGCCAGTGCGGAACACTTTATGGCACAACTTGGCTGTATCAGTTCAGGCATTGTCCCGACATGTTCACGGCAGTTGTGACATGTTTCTGCATTGCTTACGCATAGTTCACGCAGTGTTTAAGCACTGACCCAAGGTGCTTTCAAATATTCTCGACACCCTATTCTGTGACGTTTCTAGCACAAATTTAGATATTCCAACGTTCTGGGGTTGACGGAACTTGACCGGGGGGGCCACTTACATTGACGAGTGGATACCATGCGCGACCTAAAAAACACGTAAAAAGGATGTCTTTTTCACGATAGGGCACGTTACGTACGTAACGTGATAAGGGTGTCAAAAACACAAAAATAATGAAAAAAAGGTATTTATTTCGATAGAAAAATTACGTGTTTAGGGTCAAATTTGCGGGGATGATAAAAGAAATTTAAAATGTTTCTTAAAGGATGTCCTTTTTGCCCCAACACTTCGTGTTTAGAGTCCGATTTGCATGAGGTGTAGAAGGTGGGGTCGTACTAAACCAAATAAGGTAAAGCCGACGACCGAAGGACCCGTAACAATAAAACATTCCTTTACTTGTTTAGGGGTTCATTTCAGGGAATATTTGCCAAGAGTATCGTTTTGTTTCCAACACTTGTTAAGGGTAGGTTTTCACATGCCAATACTTGTTAAGGGGTGCATTTTCAAAATATGAAAATTACGTGTTTAGGGTGCTTTTCGAGACCCCATGGTCGCGCATGGTGAACTTGACACCTTCTACGTTCGTTGATTAGGACCACTTGCACTGATCACGTGGTCTGCACTTTGCGTATATCATTTGCAAACTATGCATGAAGTATGCTAAGCCTATGCGCAAAGTATGCACAACCTCGATGCCACTACCCTGGTGGTGTACCATTATTTTTTTGTGCCACAAAATTTTTATTTCAACGCCAAACAGTGGCACTACTTGGTTGTGCATATCACTGCCACGCACCTATCTGCCATGACGAAAACCTCCATTTGAGAACACTATACCCCAATTTTCCTCAATCAATTCTCTTCTCCAAGTACGACAAACCCACTGCCCCAAGTTTAAGTATCAAAACACCTGTTTCTTGACCTCGGTCCGAAGATAACACAACAGCCCGAGCGCAAAGCATGCCGCCATTTTATTTACTTACTTTCCTTATTTCGAGGTCGATTTTCTTCGTTCGAAATTGAAAATGGACTAACATTGGATTTCTGAATACAATATGCCTTTGAAAACGTGATTAAATATCGAATACAATAATTTCATTCCGGAGGTCCTACTACAGCCAGAGAAGTCTTACGTAATAGCACAGCTGTTTATCATTTCGTCCTTGGCTTAACACTTATTTACTGGCCTGTGGAGGTGAAATTGAGACAGCGGGGATTACCTGGCCAAGAAGGGTTTATCGGGGTTTGGAAATGTTTCAAATGAAAATTGGGGTAAAACACCGTAGTTTGCAATCTGAACTGCGGTCTTTCTCCAAACAGGGGTTTGACGTAATGCCAGCTGGCACGCATAATTCGCACATGAGTGCGTGCCCATGCAAAACCATGCAGGAAGTGCAATGCGTGCAAGTATTAATGGCGTTTTATCCGGTAGTACAGCTGATCCAAGCAATATCATAATGAATATAACTTTAACTACTGGTAGCGGTATTTTAAAGTGCTGAGATGGTCGTGTTGGCTGGTGTAAAGAATTGTAGACAGTACAACAGCTGATCAAAGCAATAACATAATTAATATAACTTTGAGACTATACCAACAAATTAAAATGAAAACAAAAATTAAAAGCTTGGTTATATGTACCCTACAACAAATGCCAAATTATACTCCCTTAATCTTTCTATGTTCATACCTAGATGGATATGACTCACAGGATCCGACTTTCATCTTATCCTCGGATAATGAGACCGAATCCGAGGATGAGATCAAGGTCACAGCTCTCTTTCAACCAGAAGGCTATTCAAGTACGTCCTTCACAGTGACCTTTAAGAATGGGATCTTGGATATAGGTGTCATGGTCCCGCCTGAGTATTCTGAGAACGCAACAGGGAGGGGTCTGCTTGGTAAGTCATCTTTTGGGATACATGGGATGAGATACCCTTTACATCTTTTTATTTGATAGATGGGAGGTCTAAAGATTTGCCTCTGGGATGCGATCGAATGACTTTGCAGTATGTGGGGATCGACACAATCTTATTTTTCAAATTCGAAATAGTGCGGTAATGACTTTCTGCTTCGTCAAAGGTAGCCACACAGCATTGTTTTTGAGAATTCCTTATAGAATTGATGATATAGTTTTCTTCTGGTATTAAATCTGTTGTGCATCAATATTACCCTGTGGATTTTACGGGTTTTCCTTGTCACTTTATTAAGGGTTTTCGGGGTATCTCTTCTTGTAACAAACTTTTCTTGCGAGGAGAGAAATTCTGTAATGATGCTCATCGTTTGGTCGCAGGCTCTGGCGGGCGATTCACGGTCGGAGGCGAGTTCTTTGTGTAATGTATGTAATAGTTCCCTAAGTCTCTGCCATAATCTCTCCATTCATAGGTTTTCAAAGAAGAAATGTTGAATAAGGGAAGGATGTTAATAAGTACCAATAGGAGGACAAAATCATTAGCATAAAAAAGACCATTGCATTAGATGAGTCATCTGACTGCCATGATCAATGTCGACTCGGCTTCAGTCATTTGCAAATGATGTACATCATATACTAGTATCCTGTACCGTATACATGACAAGCATATATATTAATAATAACATTATAGAGCTACTCATCTTGTTTTAATGAACGATACACCAGATTTTTTCTGAACGTTTTATCAAGCATATTGAGCTGACATTTTTGTATTACACCCTCCTTTATTTACATCTTTATCAGGTAATGTCAATGGAAATAAATCGGATGATTTTCTTTTACGGAATGGAACGTTACTTACCGATCAACCCGGGAGAAATTTAACAGAAGAAGAAATATTCCAATTTGGACAATCATGTGAGTTATCAGGTTTCATGTGCACATGTATATTTAATTATCAAGCAGTGGATGATGTTGATGATAATGGTGACGTTGATGATGATCATCATTAGGGGGCATCGTGTTCTAGTGTTTAAGACTCTCGTCTTTTCATCTTAGGGACGTGGGTTCGATTCCCAGCCACAGCGTTTTTCCTTCAGCAAGAAATTTACCCATATTGTGCTGCACTCATCCCAGGTGAGGTAAATGCGTCCGGCAGGAAGTAATTCCTCAATAAGCTGTGAGCACCGGAATCGACAGATTAGCTTAGCCAGGGTAATATAGGAGCACCTTGAGCACCTAACATGTTGGATGCGTGCACTATACAAATCCTATATTATTATTATTATTATTATTATTATCATTCTTGTATAATGATGATGTTGAAAGTGAGAAAGATGGTGGTGGTGGCTGTGGTGGGAGTGAAGATAATAATGACGATAGCGATGAAAAATAATAATATTGCTAATAATTATGGCGATGATGATGACGATAATGGTGATGGAGACGATGATGATGATAATAGTGTTAGAGTTGATAACGACTGCGACGACAGCAACCGTGATAAAGATTATTGTACAAGTGATGATGATCGTAATAATGGTGTTAATGATGATGTTGATTTTGATAGACGATGATGATGATGATGATGATGATGATATAGTGGTAGACCTAATACCAATGGTCACCTTTCACAAATCAAAACAACCATTAAACCTCCTTATCTAACTGAACAGAGTTCTTTCTCTACTCCTAAAGGGATGATTACGGAGAACGAGTCGCTGTTTGAATACGGTGATAGGGACTGGAGTTACTATAACCCAAGTAACTACACACCAATGTTCTTAGACGCCCTGCTCGCTCTCGACCCAGACAGGACCAGAGAGGCCCGGGAGACTTGCGGGGATGACGAAGCATGCCTCTTCGACTTCCTCGCCGTCAACCCCGAATTGGGAATGCAGACGATGGACACCGGGAACCAACTTGACAATGATCTTCTAAACCTTGGTGAGATTTTTCATTGCTATCAATAACTCCAAATAGTGAATATTATTGTACATTCTTGTTGTTATCTTACATTGCTTTGTAATTTTTGATACCTATTGCATTGCATATATATTTATTGTATATTTATTGATATGATTATGGTTAATGATAGTTTCACATTGAACTAAAAATATGTAAAACCAGCAGCATTATACTTCCAGCTATAAATTGGCTACCAGCTGTAATTTTACTTTACATGCATACTTCCAAGTTGTATTTTTATAAGAGCCTTTTTTTATTGGAATCAAAACAGCAAATAGCAATGACAGCATTAAAGTATCAATCCCTGATAATCACAGGACCTATAGGTTATGTCTCCAAGATCGAATGGAAATGGTTTAAATTAAAAAAATGCAACTAAGTAACATTTCTGATTTTTATAAAGACAAGCATGATATGTATTGGATTTTTTTTAACTGTATAGATAACTTCCCTCCGAATATAACAAGTGTGACAGAGCTGACAGAAACAGATGGACTTCAAGAGGATGATGTTCTCTTTGTGCAAGTGGGCGTGAATCTCACCTTAGAGATTACTGCACAGGACCCTAACGATGATGATGACGTATATTTCACTTTCAACGATACAACTCCTGATGGCGCAAATATCAGTTCAGGTGAAATTTTCAAGGGTGTGGGTGCGAGTGCATGTTTAGATAATAATGGTTTAGAGTTTTAATGACTGATCAAAATATATATCATAGTTACATAAGTGAAATGAAGTTTGAATGATTACACATGCTCTCCCTCTTCCCTTTTCTATCTCTCTTTATTTTTATCCCCATCTTATCGTTATCTTTTGACCTTCTTTTTCCCTCTCCCTCTCTCTTTTAATTGTCTTCCTTTTTGTATCTGTCATCTCCGTCTTGCCGTTATTTCTCACCCTTTTCCTTTTTCTGTGTCGAGTCACTCTCTCCCACCCTCTCCTCTGTCTGTTCATCCCTCTCTAACTCTGTCCGTTTCTCTGCTGTTTCCTCTTTTCTTAACACTTTTCTCATCCCATATCTCCCCGCATCTCTCACTTTTTTCCTCACCCCTCCTATCTACTACTTCCATAGATGGCATATTCACCTGGACACCCACTGACCTGAACGTCTCCTCCATTGAGATCATCGCCATGGACAACCGAGGCGCGGAGACCTCTTTGTCGTACAAGGTCCTCATCTGCCAATGCGAGAACAATGGTGTGTGCGACTTCGAGAGCCAAGCTGAGGGACAGGACCTCAATGCTAATGGCTTTGCTGTAAGTACAACCAACATATGAGAAGGAACTATTATTGTTGGGTAAATATGTACTGAAGATTGTGTCATCCAGACGTTGAGAAAGTGGACAAGAAGGCGAGCTCTTGAAACTCGGAAAGCAGACTTGTGTAGAACAAGAAGACAGGATGACAAGCTATAAAAACTGGGCGAGTCAATTTGTTTGGGAAAAGATGACAAGATGGAGACAGTTCTTGTGGAACACAAAAACTCGACAATTTTTTTCTTCTAGTCCCAAACAAGTGTTCTTTCCAAGTTTCAACTCGTCTTCTTGTTGTCTTTTCCCAAACAAATTGTCTTTCTGAGTTTCAGCTCGTCTTCGCTTACCTTAAACAAGTCAATTAGCCGAGTTCCAAAGACTCATCATTTTGTCTTCTAATGTATATTAGTTGCTGAGTTGCCAAGTTCCAACTCACTTGTCTTTTCATTCCAAAATTTTAACAACTTGTCTATTTGTCTCAAACATTTATCGTAATGTTATCACCCACAACCTGCACAATCAAATTTGCAGGTAAATATTCCTGACCAATCATTAACCATACCTAAAGCATACTTAGTTGGATTTTTCTGCACTTATTCATTTGATTTCGCTCAAAGCATTTACATTAAAAGAACATAAAAATCACATTTTGTTTTGCTATTACAGGTGGTCACGTGCAACTGCACTGATGGGTGGTCAGGTGACCACTGTGACGTAGACTATGATGCATGTGAGGGTAGCGGGCCTTGTTATGAGGGGGTTATCTGCTACGATGAGCCCCCGTCCTCGGAGGAAGAATACAGATGCGGGCCCTGCCCCCCTCAATTGACAGGCAACGGGAGTAATTGCTTCGGTGAGTTATACGAGATCCAAAGCTATATAAGGGAAACGTTGTTCTTAGAAAAATTTGAAAAATTAGACCAGCATATAGGTGAATTTTGAACAATATCGAACAACAATACATTGTAACAGTAAGAAAGTTATGAATTTTTAAGAGTTGTTAAAAGTTGAATATTTCTGTGTGGACTTCAAATTTGCTGCATTGGTGATTTTGGGAATAGATGACTCTTACACATGCTCCAAAACACAAAGTGGTTAGAATGTCATTATTGTCTCGCCCACCTGAGGTGAAGGTGAGACTTAGGGATCCAAATGTCGTCCATCCGTCACAAACCGTATGACACATAACTCCACAACCATGAGTCACTTTTCAACCAAACTTGGATGGTAGATGTACTTGGGGGACTTGCATATTAGGCTGTAGTCGGAGGTCACATGGTAAGGTCAGAGGTCATTTTCAGATTAATGTACATCCAAGACTCTCTAATTACACCTAACTCCACAACCGAAAGTCACTTTTCAACCAAACTTGGATGGTAGATTTACTTGGGGGATCTCCATGTCAAGTAAGGCTGCAGTCGGAGGTCACATGGTAAGGTCAAAGGTCATTTGTAAGTCCACGTTAAAGTTTTTGTGCAAGAATCTCTTTTGACACATAACTCTGCAACCGTAAATCACTTTTCAACCAAACTTGGATGGTAGATGTACTTGACCTGCATGTTATTGTGTTAGGAAGTCACTTGGTATGGTCAAAGTTCATTTTTAGGTCAACATTAAAGTTTATGTCCAAGACTCTTATGACAATTGCTAATCCATCCAAGTCATTTCACAATGAAGTTTCAATACAATTCTGCTGCATGCCCTCGCAAATCACGATAAAGTGGGCGAGACACAAAATAGCTTATGCCTTGTTTTAAAAGTTTTACTTCAAATTATTTTTTTGCTTGAGGAAATAAAACTGTGCTATTCGTGTTATACATTATTTTGATTACTTTTAGATGGAAATTGGTACTCTTGAGAAAACCACAAATCCATGATGAAATAGTACACGTCCTA
The DNA here is from genome assembly GCF_018143015.1 of Lytechinus variegatus. Classification (NCBI taxonomy): domain Eukaryota; kingdom Metazoa; phylum Echinodermata; class Echinoidea; order Temnopleuroida; family Toxopneustidae; genus Lytechinus; species Lytechinus variegatus. The sequence goes on from NC_054748.1 coordinate 32,986,808, forward strand.
TATCGGAAAGTTCTCTTGAAGTAATGAACAATTACTATTGCAGTCTTTTTTAATATAAACTATCGTCATGTGTAGAATGTGATGTATATAATTTGTTTTCCTTTGTCCCAAAATTATTCACAATTGTATACTTTAATAATATTTCTTCAATTCTTACATCTTGATTTGTCAAGACTTCAACGAATGTGCTGAAAATGACACCAACGAATGTGACCAGATTTGTGAAAATGAATTAGGTTCCTACACGTGTTCTTGTGAACCAGGCTATAGACTTGGCCTTGATCAACGTTCGTGTAATGGTAGGTTAATTTGGGAGTTTGTAAGAATGGTGTTGATGTGAATGGGGCAGGATAGGGTGAATATGTGTGTGGAGTCAGTGCGTGTACGTGGGTGTGTGTTTTGGTATGTATGGGAGCGTGAGTTGGTTTGTGTGTGTGCACGTGTGTATGACAAAGGGGGGGGATTTTGTGGGTGTGTGTGGGTAAGTTGATTGGTGGGTGGATTTGTGTGGGTGAGTGTGTGTGTGTGTGAGCACATATTTGGGAGTGTGGGTATAGTGTATGGCAGTGTGGGAAGAAAATGTCCATATGCATGTTTTACTTTTTTTTTTGTTATTTGTTAACTGTATGCCATTGAAATTGATTAACCAAGCTTTGAAAATGTTGGAGATGACGGAATGATCTAAGAATAGAAGAAAAAGCCACACAAAAAATGAAAAATAATAAGCAGACAGATTTTGTTTAAAAAGCGTGTCTTCTTTGTCATTGTAAAAGATAGTAGAATAGTAGTAGTAACGGTAGTTGTCATCGTCGTAGTAGTAGTAGTAGTACATGTAGTAAAAGAAGTAGAAAATTCTTGAAGATAAAAAATGATTAATTAATTACAATTAAAATGGCTGCAAATAGGACAATTATAATGATGATATTAATAACAATAATATTAATGGTGACTATTATAGTGATAGTAATTATAATGATAATCATGAGATTTGAAGAAAACGTTAATGCTGTGAATCAATATAATGGTTACAATTACGATAATAGTTGACAACATGACAGGTCAATTCTCCACGGAACATTATTTTACCTACATTTACCGTCTCTCACCTCATTTTTCAGAGATATTCTGTACTGAAGAATTGATGAATTCCACGGGATCTGAAAACTGTACTTGCGATCCAGGCTTTGAACTCATGAATGGATCCTGTATAGGTAAAACGTTAGATCATGTGGCAGTACCATGGTTACAACAACTACACCTTATCCAGCCTGATCAAATTATCATGGTTATCTCATTTTAATGGTCCACCATTGGTCGCTTTACAGTCCTCAGTGTTATTGTTGTGACTTTGAAATCATGGGTGATGATGTAATAATAATGATAATATTCCGCATTTATATAGCGCTTAATACATGGGAATGACGTCTCTAAAGCGCTTTACAGCAATAGCCTGCCAATCGATTTAAGAAGCTCTCCATCCTTGGCTCTCTTCAAATCAAAATTAAAAACATATCTCTTTAGTTAAGAAAATATGCTGTGTAGACATAAAGTAAAAAGAGCTCTGAACAAGCGCAGCTGAATATATCTGAGTCCATATAAAATCTGCGCTGTATAAATTAATGCTTATTATTATTATTATTTTATTATTACCCCGGTCATCGGATCCTTGTATGCCCACATACAATGTATGCACCTCTCCACTCCCTGGGGAGCATTCCAACAAGAGTTCCAAGACTCAATTGCTAGGCATACTGCATACAGGCTTTCACATCCTACCGGGTACCCATTTAACACCTGGGTGGAGAGTGGCAAAGTATGGATTAACGCCTTGCCAAAGGACGCTAGGCCATGGTGGGATTCGAACACACGACCCTCTGATTACAAGGCGAGAGTCAGAACTGCTACACCACGACGCTTCCATGGCAATATTTCAGAAGGCTTCTAGAGGAAAGATACTTGTTAGTTTTAACAGTTGTATTCATGAAAAATATTCTGATACCAAATGCAGTCCAATTATAAATAATCTAATGATTCATTTGACTGTAAATTATTGGAAGATAAATTGGAACTCAGTTTTCATCACGCTTGTGTGATTTTTCTGTGTTAATTCAAATCAACATTTTTGTTGGGTGGACCTTAACTGTACGCTTAGTCCCGCGGTTCATATTACATAATATCATGCATATATTGAACAAGCTAACCGAGGAGAGATCTTTGAAGAGTTAAATTCAACTTTTATCCTTTTATTTTATTCTTAGATTTTAATGAATGTCTAGCTGGTGTCGACCAGTGCCCGCCTGATATATCTACTTGCAACAACATACCAGGAGATTATAATTGTACTTGCCATTCAGGATACGAAAACATGTCCCCGAAAGAGTGTCAAGGTACTAATATTTGTTATTGATTTATTTATTTTTTTATTTTTTATTAATTTATTTATTTCCATTCATTTATCTATGTATTCGTTAGTATATTTATTTATATTTTTTATGTATTTATATTTTTAGTATTAATTTATTCATTTTTATTTATTTTTTCATGCATGAACACATTTTTTCTTATTTATTTACTTCTTAGTTGATAAAAAATGAATGATTTAATTCATTCATTATTGATTGATTAATTAATTAATTCATTCATGTTCACTAATTCACAATAGTATTGTAATGTATAGTAGAATACACAGATAGCATTGGTATTGAGGGAGCATGGTGGGGACTTTATTATTGGGAGTAGAGAAAACATGAGATAAAATGGGTTATGTAATCCTATAATACTTTTTTTTATTTATGATATACTACTTATTGTTTAATCGGACATAAGTTTTGGACTGTCTCACCTCCTCCTGTCCCATCAGACACTGCCCTTGGAATCGCTAGATGTCATTCTAAAATTGTGTTTCACTGTATTGAATCGATTTTATGTTTGTAAGTTTTCTATATACCTGATTATGAAATACTCTCTTACACTGAAATAGATATTGATGAATGCGAACGTGACTTGGATAATTGCAACAAGACTGAATTCAACTGTGTGAACACACTGGGTAACTTCTCATGTGTATGCAAGGAAGATACAACAGAAATCAATGGAGTTTGTCTAGGTAGGAAAATACGTTACTAATGATAACAATAATAATAGTACTGATTGAAAAAGTGAAAATAAAGGAAATTATAATGATGACAGTAAAAATGATGATAATAATAATAACATTGAACATTTATAGGTATAAAAAACAGGATATAAGTACTTTCTATATCTTTTCTATTCCCAGGCAGCTCTAATTCAGATCATATTTTGTTTATCATGCAGCACTGTCTTCATTCTTATTGACTCCTTGTAATTTTGTATTCTCTACGTATTTTAAATGCCAAATAAAACAATAATAATAATAATAATTGAATCTGTAATATTTGTATTGCTTGTATGAAATAGGTGCATTGACGCTGTCACTCAACGTTCGTTTTTCATTTATCAATGGGCTTAGCATTGTTTTCTACCCGGAGACAATTGACTCCCAAGAAAATCAGCAAAAATTGGCACAAGATGTAAGTTTCTTGGAAAGGCGTCATTTCACAAGCTTTAAATCTGGCTAAAATTCATGTGCTTATATGTGAGAGTTTGAAAGAATATTATTGTTGGCAATTTGTTTTAGCCATTTCTGGTGTGTGAAATGCATTCATCAAAGCTTTCTGCAAGTCTTGAAGATCAGAATAATACATATTTTTAACCCTAACTAGGCGGGAATTTTTTTGGCTGTTCTGTGGCAGGGGGGGTTGATTCAACCCCCCCCCTGAGATCTTGGCCGCCGATCGCGCGAACACAAAAAAAAGTTTGCATGCTGGTAGTGTGCGATGTAATGTACAAGGATGTATGGTAAAATTTTCCATAATGAGATTTTATTTTTTATGAATTAATTATGCTAATTTATGCATAAATCATACTTTTTGCTCTAATTCACTAAATAAAGCTAGAGTGCTAATTTTTGGTAAAAGTATTCTTTGTAGCATTCTTAACAATCGCAATTGAAAAAAAAATTGTCTTAGAAATCAATCTCTAATGTATTTTATTGTTTTATGAATTTCTTATGTATTTCCTTGTTTTTCTTTGTTTTTTTTCACCAGATTTATTGCACAACCTTTTTGAGGCATAATTATGCTAAAATCAATTGATTTCAGCTGTTTAAATTAAAAATAATCATCTTTATGAATAAGATGAGAAAACTCAGTTTGCATTGACTTCGTACACAAAATCACGTTTTGGAACAATTTTTTGTCTGACATGCACTTACAAAATGTTGCGTAATTTTGAAACCACGTACCCGGATGTCATAAATTTGGTCTCAAAAGATGTGCAAGACGTAAAAGTATCGACTCTGTGAGTGGCGCGGTCAAAAAAAAATTCCGCGGCGGAATGATCGCAGAAAATGTTGAGGAAGGGTTGATTCAACCCCCTCCCTGGCCATTTTAGGGTTGAAATCAAATTATTCACTCTCTGTTACTTTTAAGGTCCTGCGTTACCTCAACACGTCATCAGAACTAAGTGAAGACGAGTTGCAGGCTGTATCTGTGCAGAACTACAGCTTGGCAGGAAGTTCTCTTCAGATTTCCTTCCGGGTTGACCTAAAACCCGGCTCATCACTGACCGAATCTCATCTGGAGAATATTTTCATGGAACTTCTTCCAAGCTCACGGCTTATTGAACCAAACCATGTAGTTATGCCCGAGGGTAAGTATTTCAATAATACTTGTTACGTAGAACTCTCAGCCCTACTTTGATATTGATTTTATATAAATCAATTTGATGAATTGTATTGATTATATTGTTTTGTATTTTGCCTCCGTGTGTAATTTTGTTGTTAGTTGATTTGAAATGAAATAAGGAGGGATGAGAAGAGTGAGACATAGATCAACCAGTCTCTTTTTCTTATCACTAAAATGTTTAGTGTCTTACATATTTTTTTCTTTGACTTCTTGGGTTTTTTCTTTGTCTTATTCTTCTGTCTACTAATCGTCATATTCTTCCTCCGCTTCACCTCTCCTTCGTCATCATCATCATTGTTATCATAATCACCACCACCGTTATAATCATCACCATCATCATCGTAATCACCACCACCATTATCATGAGATCATCACCTTCACAATCATCATCACTATCTTATCATTAACAACTTCAACTTCTCCTTCTTTTACAGATATCAATGAATGTGAGCTATCTACAGATGTGTGTAGTAACGGTAACTGTACAAATACAGACGGTAGCTATTTTTGTACCTGTTCTGAAGGTTTCCAACTCGGAAATGGGAATGCTTCTTGCAGAGGTGGGTAAAGAGTAACCAGATATGTATCCTTATTATACAAACCATGAATAATAACAAAAATAAAGGGTATTTATATTGCGCACATATCCACCTTGTTAGGAGCTCAAGGCACTCCTATATTACCCTGCTAAGCTAGGCGTTCATAGTGCACACAGCTTTTTGAGGAATTACTTCCTTTACCTCACCTGGGTCGAGTGCAGCACACTGTGGATCAGTTTCTTGCTGAAGGAAATTATGCCATGGCTGGGATTGGAACCCACGACCCTCTGTCTCAAAGTCCGAAGACTAATCCACTGGGCCACAACGCTCCACACTAGAATACCCCCAAGAATAAAAGCAACAACATAAATATTGAAATAATCTGAATTATATGGCCATAACGGTGGAATACTCTTAAAATAAATCAGTTTCACTCTCAGCATGTTAGGTTTGACTATTTATTGTAGAGTGCATTGATAATTCATAATTTCTACTATTATACATCGTTGCAGTCTGGTATTTTCCTAGTTATGGCTGAAAGTATTGTCAGTCAAATGTTCATTTAAATTGATGATAATGGAATATATACATAGCTTGTATCAATTTTGAGATTTGCCCACATTATCAACCTAGCTTTAGCCCAGCTGCTGTCCCCAAAACTCTCCTTTTTACACTCTACAGTTGTATCTTGTTTTGTTTTCCTTTTTTTTTAGATAATTTCACCCTTTCTTTTTTCTCCTGTTCATTCTCCTCTTTTCACTCCTACATATCTTAATGGCGACCCCCTGGTCCACCCCCCCCCATGATGGTACCGGTCTGACCATAATTCTTCCAACCATATCAACCCTATCGTTAACCAGTATTCATACCGCTGTACTGGAAATACTTTTACTTCTGCTGCAACTACCACTACTCAAGTCTTGTCCTCACTTTTTTAATTAATGGTACACTGTTAAAAAAAACGTGATTTTACAGAAAATAAACGGAAGATTTTGCAGAAAGCAGTAACAGAATCATTCTGTAAATTCATAAAACAGGAATTTTTCTGTAATTTAACAGAACAGGTCTGTTTAAAAAGGGGAAAAGGATGTTTTATTCAAGGAAATTTGTAAGATTCCATACTCCAAATACCAATCTCTTGTAAGATTACGCAAATCGGTAAGATTACAGGTGTTCTCGAGACTCTGCTGCAGGAACTTCTTTTATTTTAAGGATAAATTTTCTAACAGTGTACAATCTTTTTCTTGATTATTTTTTGTTGTTTTAGATATCAATGAGTGTCTCGGGAATCATGGATGCAACCAAACTTGTATCAACTCTCGGGGGAGTTACTCGTGTTTGTGCAATCCTGGATTTGAGCTTGATGATGATGGTTTTACATGCAGTGGTATGATGTCATTCACATCACAAGATCCATTGAGACCCGATTTTTAAAGATATTGGAATAACTATTTATACAAACATTCCAGCTTAAGCGATCAAAGTTCCTAAAAGTGGTTTAAATACTACAATTGGAAGCCCAGTCTGTTTCATGAAAATACCAACAAAGCAAGTTTACTGCAATTAGAGCAATTTTATCTTTCTCCTTAAACCATTTATACTATTTGAGTGAATTACCAAGTTTAAAAACTCTTTTTGAAAACCATTTTGCCTATAAATTGGGATTGTCATCGTTCCATGTTTAGAATACTGAACACTTTGATTGCAAATTGAATGATTGGAATCCATCTTATTAAAAAAGACAAAACGCTCATTTTTTTCTTTCTTAGATACTAATGAATGTAATGCAACAGACATGTGTAGTAATGGGAACTGTACAAATACATATGGTAGCTACTATTGCACTTGTGATGACGGTTTCACTGGAACTGGAAATGACTCTTGTATAGGTAAGGATTTTCCTTGTATGTATTTCTACTTGTAATATGAATACTACTTCTACTTCTATTACTTCCATTACTTATATTATTAGTAGTAGTAGTACTTCTACTACAACTGCTTCTTCTACTATTACTATAAGACAGGGGCAGCGGAAAGGTTTTCAAAGTGTGGGGCTGACCATGCAAAAATCACAATCTTATGGTCATTTTTACGTTTTTGTACACAGATTTGGAAAAAAGTGTGGGGGGATGAAGCTTCCGCGGCCCCATAAGACTGCTACTGGTTGTAAAAGTACTGTACAATTTACATGCTATTTTCAACTTGTTCTTTCTACTTCCTTTATCATCTTCCTCTTTAAGTCTCATTTCTTCGTTGTCTTGTTCTCGTTGGTGATTGTTATTCTTCTTTTTTCTTTTGTCTGTTTTTCTTTTTTCCCTTTTCTCCATTTCATCTTCCTCTTCTTATTCTTTTTCCTTTGCTTCTTCTTTTCTTATTCTTCTTTTTCTTCTTTTTTTCTTCTTTTTCATCTTCTTCTTCACCTGCTTCTTCTTTTTCTTCTTCGTTCTTCTTCTTTTACTTGTTTTTCTTCCCTGCCAAATGACCTTATTCTGCATTGCTCATTCATTTCCCTTCCTCTTCGACTCTAACTATTTCAGGTTTTTATTTTTATTTTATGTAGAAATCGATGAGTGTGAATCGAATCCTTGCCAAAATGGAGCGACTTGCATAGACGGGATCAACATGTATAGCTGTACCTGCGCACCTGGTTATACTGGAACTAATTGCTCAATGGGTAATTTGACCAAAAATAAGTAGTAGGGCAATCTTGATATCAGCTTGAGGGACGAGAGTTTCGGGGATCTCACCTTCATCATACAAATTAAAACAAGGATGTGGTAATTAGTAAGACTATCTTTCTTCTTAGCCAGATACACTTTCTTGATTTTCAATCAGGATTACGATCGAGCACCTCAATGTGTTTCAAAAAGAAAACCAGATGATCATGAAATTCATTGCTTTGATATATCATGGTTATATATTAGATATAACTCTGATATATATTGTGTAAGAGTGACCAAGTTTAATGAAGAATAGAGCAATGTAATTATTGATTTGTGTGCATCAAAATGATTTCACTTTTGTATTAGGAAATAGCTTGGAATACTTTAAAGTGAAATGCCAGATATAAACGTCAATGATCAATAAGTTCATCAGATTATTTTAGAGTTAAATCCGGGTATGTAGTGCACCATTGATTATGCTACTGCATAATTATAGATGTTATATTCTTTTATAATTATTTCCATTGTCCACAACTTGATGTTCTGTTGGTATATTAAAAAGCAACCGAACTTCTTCCAAAAATGTAGGGTAATTGTTGTATATTCTATCAAATGGGTCCTCTTCTTATTGTTTACCTCTCATTCTAATTCAAGACCTTCCATAGGATATGAGCTGTTCCAAGCAAGCTTGCCTTCTGTATCGTTTCAAAGGACACCTCAACTCCTAGAACAGCCAGAAAGCTTCTGTGTCTTGTCACAGTTCCTAAGGCTCTGATGACTATTGGTACCACCTTCGTCTTCACCTTCCATATCCTTCTCAGCTCCCATGCCAGATCGTTATACTTCTTTATCTTTTCCACTTCTTTACGCCAACATCTGCAGTCTACTGGAATTGCAATATCTATGATGAGACATTCCTTATCCTTCTTCTTTAAGCGATCAATATCTGGTCGTCTAGCTTCAATGACCTTGTCTGTCTGGATATTAAAATCCCATAAGAGTTTTACATCATTGTTCTCTACTACAGGCTCTGCCCGATGTTCGTACCATTTTTCTGCATGGGGTAAATGGTACTTCTTGGCCAGACCCCAATGAACTGCAGCTGCAACTCTGTCGTGCCTTCCTTTGTACTCTGTGCCATTTGCTGCATTCACTCACCAGATAGGATATCGTTTTGTCTTTGTCATGACACATTCTACATGAGGGAGATTTATACTCCTTTTCAACTTTGGCTCTTTGGTAATTTGTTCTGAAATGAACTAAAATGAAGTAAGCCTGCTAAATTACAATAATAATTATTATTATTGGTATTATTATTGTTATTATCATTATTATTATTGTTGTTGTTGCTTATTTACAAAATAGCATCTTGTAATTTCTATTTTTTAAGAAATAACCACGTCCACAACCACCACCGTCCCCACCACAGAGGGCCAACCACCTACAAGTGCCATACAACCAAGCACAACGATTACGGAAGATACTCTGCCTACTGATTTGACTAGTTCTGGTTCTACCCCTCATCCAACAACGATCACTTCAACTGGTATGTTCAGAAATAAAATGAAACTAGTGTCAACACATTTTGTATTTATGTTTCTGCCCATAAAAAGTAAAAATGTCTACTTGGATATAAAAGTCAATGATCAATAGTTCAATGAAATTATCTGGGAGTTAAAGTCCGGTAAATATATAATGCACCATGGAATAGGCTATTACATAATATATTTTTATTACAATTATTATTGCGGGCCATGGGAATGTTTTTGTTACCGGGAGCACTGATGTAAATTTTGCAAATAGAGCCCCCCCCCCCAGAAGGGTTTTACTGCAAAATGAAGGTCAGTTTGGTTACATTTCTCCATTTTATTCACACCTTCCATAATTCCACAGGGGTTGCTGCCTATGCAAAATAATACATACAGCACCCCCCCCCCCCCCCGGAAATCTTGTGGGTGCTTCCCAGGGCCATGTACTATTGTTATTAATACTCTTTCTTTCTTCTTCTTCTTCTTCTCCTTCTTCTCCTCCTCCTCCTTCTCCTCCTCCTTCTTCTTCTCCTCCTCCTTCTTCATCTCCTCCTCCTCCTTCTTCTCCTTCATCTTCTTCTATTATTATTATTATTTGATATTTACTGTAACAAAATGACATCTAATTCGGCTTGCAATTTTTATTTTATTTTTAAAGAAATAACTACGCCCACTGCTGCCACCAACACAGAGGGCTCACCACCTACAACTACCACACAATCCAGTACAATTATTACAGAAGATACTAGTCCTACTGATTTAACTTCTTCTGATTCAACCACTTTTCCAACAATGATCACTTCAACTGGTATGTTCAGAAGGAAAATGAATTAAGAAAACTTGTGTCAACACATTTTGTATGTTATGTTTGTATTTTATGTTTATGCCCATAAAAAGCTTTTTTAAAATGTATACTGAGATATAAACATCAATGATTAAATAAAATCCTTTTGGAGTTAAAGTCCAGGTAGTGCCCCTTTGAGGATGCCACGTAATATCGTTATCGTTACTTTATTATTATTATTATTGTTCTTGTTGTTTTGTAGTTACAAAATAATGTCTTGTGATTTCTATTTTTGTTTTGAAATAACCACGCCCACAGCCACCACCACGCCCACAGAGGGCCCAACACCTACCACTGCCATGCAACCAAGCACAATTAATACAGAGGATACTAGTCCTACTGATTTGACTACTTCTGATTCTACCCCTCCTCCAACAACGATCACTTCAACTGGTATGTTAAGAAGTAAAATGAAACTAGTGTCAACACATTTTGTATCTATGTTTCTGCCCATAAAAAGTAGAAATGTCTACTCAGATATAAACGTTAATGATCAATAATTCAATGAAATTATTTTTGATATAGATCCCTCAAAGAAGTTTGGAAATCTGTGTTTGGCCATTAATTTTATCCAACTCCCAATTGTACACAATGCATATTTGATATCATTCAGAAGATCATTCAGAAGATCATTTGATTTTCTTTAAACTGATACCATGCTTGTTATGATCATGCCATCACGGGTAGAGCAGGATTCAAAAGTGTTTGATGAGGTCTGAATGGAAAAGCTGCAAACCAAACAGAAATAGTCATGAAGGGTCAATACAGAACATGATTCTTTTGTCTGTGTCCATGGTAGTGTAGTGATGGTTCTGTGAGTCGTGTTTTAAATGCCCATGCATGTTTGTTATGTGTTTGCTTGTGCAGAGGTGTGTGTGTTTCATTCCATGTTAATGTTGATGTGAAGGTGCATGAACATAATAAAAAGAAACCGCTGAGAAACTCACCCATCAACACTGAAAAAAGATCATTGACTTTTAATATTGTGTCATTTTTTCAACTTTTGAATTTTGACCTTGCCCCCACATTTCAAGGCACTGCACCTCTATGTGAACCATAATCTCTATTTTATTTTAAAGAAATAACTACGCCCACTGCTGCCACCAACACAGAGGGCACACCACCTACAGCGACCACTCAACCCAGTACAATTATTACAGAAGATACTAGTCCTACTGATTTAACTACTGATTCTACCCCTCCTCCAACAACGATCCCTTCAACTGGTATGTTATTTGAATTAAGAAAACTTGTGTCAACACATTTTGTATTTTATGTTTGTATTTTATGTTTATGCCCATAAAAAGTTTTTTTTAATGTCTACTGAGATTTAAACATAAATGTTCAATGATTCAATAAAATCCTTTTGGAGTTAAAGTCCGGGTAATGTATAGTGCCCCTTTGAGGATGCCACTTAATATTGTTACTTTATTATTGTCATTATTATTATTGCTATTATAATTATTGTTACAAGTTTACAATAATAGTTTAAAGCTACTGTAATCATGCAATCTGATTGGCTGATAGTAATTCATTTGTTAAAACAAGTCTTCATGAATCGGGACCCGGAAGTGAAATGAAATATGAATAAGAAATAAAGCAAACTAATGTCAAAAAATATTGTATTCAATATTCTACCTATGAATTACCTCAATAAATGTCCTGAATTTAAATTCATTTATATATCTAAGTAACCAGTGCACCAGAACTCATTCCACTGCAGTGGCATGAGTTCCACTCTCTTACAGTATATAATATTTTTGTTCTTTTCATGTTGTCATGGTAATTAATTTATTACCATTCACTTCCGCCGATATACAGGATTCTTGTGACAATAAAGATACACATTGATAACAAGATATTCTTTACATGAGATTACAACTACTAAAGTGGAAATCTAGTGTCTCTGTTTTCACGAAATAAAGGTTACATGAACTTTAAAGATAATAATACTAACCATGTTTGAAATTATGAAGAGAAAATTACTAAAAGTAATGATCGTGTTCATCAAACTTATATCAAATTTTCACTTAAATTGTTCAGGAGTCCATGGTATCTGCAGTGGCATACCTAGGATTTTCCACAGGGGGGGGGGGGGCAAAACGGTCCGCCAAAAATTTGACAAGCAAAAAAGAAAGAAAAAAAGGTCTTCAAGCTCGTCAGGGAGCAATAAAGGTATTCAAGCTCGTCGGAGGGGGGGGGGGGCAAAAAGGTGTTTCATGCTCGTCGGGGGGGGCAGGGATACGTCCTTTGCATGGGTTGTGACTCGTCAGGGGGGGCAGACTACCCCCCTCCTCTCCGTAGGTACACTAGTGGGTATCTGGTATTTAATGAAAACATGATTGTAGAATCCTGATTATATACTCTCTCAACTTCTTTGAAACAAAACGTTATTTATCCATGAGCAGTACCCGTTTGTCACACAGGAAGACGGATTACAATTGTTATCTCATCTTTTACTAGAAACGTTCGTAAGCATCATAAGGATTGAAATCACAGCCAACAGACGAAATGGTGAAGTACTTGTATTCACAGAGGAACTCAATGATCAGTCTACGAATGCTTTTATGGATTTGGAAGATGTCTTTTGCGGTGCGGTGAGGATATCCACTTTTTAAATTTGATTTTTATATTCTTTATTGCTTTTATTCGCTTTATGTGACGAGATTAGGTTAAGTCGGAATAAATAAGATAAGATTAAATTCTACTTTATTTGTTTCTTTGAGTTGATTTGAGTACTTTTGCAGTACTTGGTATAGGCCTATGTACTTCTTGGAAATATAGACACTATTGAAAGGCGTGAGCATCGGGAGAGCTTTTTAATTCCATTAAAGGGTAATGAAACCTTTGGAACAAAGAGGCTTCTGTAGAAACAGAAAAATCAAAGAATAAGAATAAAGAAAGTTTGAGAAAAATCGGACAAATAATGAGAAAGTTATTAGCATTTGAATATTGCAATCACTAATGCTAAGGAGATCCTCCCATTGGCAATGCGACAAGGATGTGTGATGTCACTGATGAACAACTTTCCCTTTGGTGGGCTATAAAATACCCTCAAAATGTCTCTTTTTACTTTTTCTTGTGATGATACAAACTCTTTATCCAAGATGTATTCTTAAAAAATATGTATTACATGCCCTCATGTAGAAAGAACACATGATCTATGGATAGATGTGATAAAAGAGGCAATTCAAGTGAAATATATATTAAAGTAATGGGGAGAGTTGTTCACAAGTGACATCACACATCTTTGTCGCATTGCCAATTTGCTATCTCCATAGCATTAGTGATCGCAATATTCAAATGCTCATAACTTTCTCATTATTTGTCCGATTTTTCTCAAACTTTTGTTGATCTGTTTCTTTGATTTTTCTGTTTTCACACAAGCTATCTTGTTCCAATGGTTTCATTCTCCTTTAAGAAGACAGTGTATGTATTGTTGTAGCAATTATTTTATTTTATTGCATATACTAACCTACTAACTATCTACACCAATCTACTAACTTTGCTTTCCCAAATAAACCTTATCATTCACAGGTTTCAACGTATTTGAATGTAAGCTTGAATTCAGCTCAGCTCATCAGTATCACATGTGAGGTAGTCTCTTTCCGAAATGGTAGTGTAATCGGTGATCTTCGAATCGGTCTCGCAGCACCATCTCAGGATTCCGCTGACAGTCTTGCTCAATCAGCCACTGACCTATCACCTGCAAATGAGACATTACCCTATCTAGGCGATTCTCTTTACGTCGAAGAGTTAGCCGTAGACAGTAAGTGCACATTTAAAGTTTTTTAAAGTCTTACTTTTCTTTTAAATAATCATTATTTCACTAAAAGTAAAAGAAAGTGATAAGAATTTGCTTAAAGATTGTTTATAAGGAAATAACCCTTGTAGGAGATTATTTAATGCCTCCAATACTTCTAGTGCTTTCAATGCTGTATCCTCCCCCCCCAAAAAAAAAAAAAAAAAAAAACTCACATCTTCCTAACATCTAAATACACGAAATACAACAAAAACAAACACACAGACAAAATAAAATGTTATATGGGTATTCTATGCATGTTTTACTAGATACTGATAGCTTTTAGATCGGTGTCTATACTATAGCTGGTATTAATCTCTTTGGCATGTTTTACTAGATACCGATAGCTTTTAGATCGGTGTGTGTACTATAACTTGTATTAATCTCGTTGACATGTTTTACTAGATACCGATAGCTTTTAGATCGGTGTATAAGATATAACTTGTATTAATCTCTTTGACATGTTTTACTAGATACCAATATATTTTAGATAGGTGTGTATATTTATTTATTTTTTTCAATGTATTCATAATCAAACAAATCATACATGTATCACCAAGCATTATAAGACGAAATAAATATAGCTAATAATTATCAAAGGGTACATTTTTACTCACACTTGCTGAAGATTACATACAAAACATACACTGTAAGACTAATATAAAAACATTGTTTAATACATGTACATACTTTTGGGGGAAAAATAGTAATAATAAAAATGAATCTGTCCGTTACTCTACACATGTAATAGTAATAATAAAAATGAACTATACGCATTTCGTTACTCTAAATCGGCCTTTTCCCATTTCTGGATATGTCTCGCCAAGGTATTACTCTCTTTCTTCCCTACATTTCTTACAACTTGTCATTATGGTTCCAACAAGTGGCAAAACAGCTTCCTGCCTAGTGGAATAAATCTTCTTAACTATTAAAATTATTGTATTCAAACCTTTCATCCTATTTGAACTTCCATTAATCCCTAACAAAGTGTCTTCAATGGAGAGATTATGTAGTTCTTCTTGTAATCTTAATTTATGTCCAATATCTTTCCAAAGTGCTCGGATATTCGGGCTACCTTTGACATGTTTTTTTTTAATACTAGGTACCAATAGCTGTAAAATCGGTTTTAGCATAGCTTGTATTATTCTTAGCCATGTTTTACTGAACACCGATAGCTTAGAGATTGGTTCATATATTATCGCTGGTAATTCTCTTCGCCATGTGTTACAAGATACCGATAGCTGTTATATTGGTTATATTATCATTATTATTATTCTTCACCATGTTTTACTGAATACTGATAGCTGTAAGATTGGTCTTTATATTATCAGTCTTGTTACTCTTTGCCATGTTTTACTAGATACCGATAGCTTTGATATCGGTCTGTGTGATTTTTAGTGGAGGTGCCTAGCCGAGTGGTCTAAGGCGCTGGAAGATCCAAGGTTCGATTCCCGACTCGGCACTTATGCCCTTGAGCAAGGCATTTTATCCACATTGCTGTTTTATCGTATATCAAATAAATAAATATACTATATGCATTATGAATGCCAACATGTGGTCTTGTTTTGAAAAAAAAATGCTGGTATTATTCTTTGGCATGTTTGACTAGATACCGATAGTTGTGGGGACAGCAACCCCTGTAAAAATGGAGGGAACTGCACGGATGAATTCAGCACGTATAGTTGCACATGCCCAGAGGATTACACAGGGAAAGACTGCTCATCATGTAAGTATGAATTTAATTCTTTTTATTGCTTTGAATGCAGTCATAGTCATTAATCTTCTGGTAAGATTTGTGAAATAAGAAAGCAATGGCAAACTTGCCCTCATGAACAATTTGTCCTGTTATCAATACAACAACTATTTTTCACCCTTGATAATCGTCAAATTTCGAATTCTTATCAAAGAATATCAAAATGAATATTCTGCCTTGCCCATCAGCATCACTCAATATATCTTGCTTACTCACTTATACTTTGAAGAATTATTTTGAAATTGCGAGTAAATCAGGTATAATGAAAATAAATAGGGAAGTATAGATATTTACCTCTTAACACGATTACCTGTTCTATTTTACAAGCTCTGTATCATGATTCCAGCATGGGCGCTCGTAGGTGTGAGCACCCACCTCATTATGGGCATTCTCTGTATCATACCCCAGTGCATTTTGTACTTCTTAGCTAGGATTTTTGTTATTGGTGAGTTTTAATGATATCAGAGCACAAGAGTTTGCATTTCCCATTGGTCGAGCAGTTTCACACTAAAAAATATGATAATCGTATCGTTAAAGGTTTATAGGTAAATTTTCAAACACATAATCATTAAAAAAAATATCAATATCATCTAACAAAGTCCTTTCTTATTCATTTATCCCAATAGTCTCTGGTAGGACTGGTCTTTCACCTGGTGCTCTTGTTGGAATCATACTTGGTGCTATGTCGGGAGCTCTGATCTTCGTTATCTGCGCGTGTTCAATAATAACCCAAACAGTGCGTCGTAATCAGGCAAATAGGATGATGATGGGGTAAGTTAAATTTGTATGATTATTTGAAGCAGCTTGCTTTTAGTATTCTACCTTTTTTCTCTCCTCTTTCTTTTCCTCTTCTTTCTCCGCCTTCGCCCCTCTCTATCTTCTACTCCTTCTCCTTCTTCCTCTCCTTCTCCGTGTCCTCTTTCTTCTTCCAGCTTTTCTTCTTTTTATTCTTCTTATCCTCCTCCTCCTTCTCCCTCCTCCTCTTCTTTTTCTTATGTGAATCCATTTTTTTTTCTCGCCTTCTCCTAATCCTCTTCTCTTTCCTTTCGCTTCTCCTTCTTCATCTCCTTCTCCTCCTCTTTCTCCTCCTCCTTCTTCCTCTTCTTCCTCTTCCTCTTCTTCTTTTTCTTATGTGAATCCATTTTTTTTCTCACCTTCTCCTAATCCTCTTCTCTTTCCTTTCGCTTCTTCTTCTCCTTCCTCTCCTTCTCCTCCTCTTTCTTCTCCTTCCTTTTCTTCTTATTCTTCTTCCTCTTCTTCTTCATCCTTTTCTTCTTTTTCTTCTTCTCCATATTCTTCATCTTCTTATTCTTCCTCTTTTTCTTCTTCATCTTCTTATTCTTCCTCTTCTCCTTCTCCTCATTTTTCTTCCTATTCTTTTTTTTCTAGTTCATGTGCTTCTTTTACCTAATCTTGTTGTTGTTCTTCCCCATGATGTTATTCTGCTCATATTTTCCTTTTCCCGCTTCCTGCGCTTTTCGTTCGTTGCTCCCACTTTCCAATCCTGACTCATGTGAATCCATTTGGTAGTACAGATCCATTGGCTGATCCTCAAAAATGCAGCAATATCACATGGATTCCAATTGGACCTCAAACTTCCCATGGTGTCAGCCAATTTTAATATATTTTCCATGAAATTTCTGCATAAACTGACTTTAAGATGATTCTGGTTATTAATCTTATTGCAGTGGTAAAGTGGTGCAGTTTACTTTAATTCTTTTATCCTAATCAAATGACTCTGAATTCTATCACGTGACCAATCCTCTACATGTATTATAGCTAACAGAAATATTGTCTCAGGACTTGTACTAATTACTAGTATTATCGAATGGAAATGGTTTTGAGATGAGGATCATATACCAAAATTATAAAGATAAAAGTCACTATATCTTAACAAAAATAATGCACATAATTTGACTCCGGCAGTAGAGTAATTACGCACACTATTACTTTTAATAATAGTATTAATGACTGTGTTTTGTCAAGCGCCAACTCCACTTTGCAGAGTGCAGGAGGTGCAGTTTCATATTTTCATAACAATTTTGAAAGAGCAAAATGTTAGAAGGTTTCAAAAGTACTCTTGCGTATAATTCTCACTAATTTATAACACTTTTGAAAGAGCAAAATGTTAGAATTTTTAAGTACCCTCGGGTGTAATTCTCACTAATGCCTTCAACGACGTTCATCATTTGTGTTAAAAATTATGATATGTGTTATGTTACATGTATATACACATTACTGGTATCGATCTTTCAAATGTAATTCAACAGGATGCAGAAGCCTAGCAACTATCACATCTCAGAGCACCGGCGTATGTTCGGTGACCGACAGTCGGATCGTTCATCAGACGATTACTCAATTGAAACTTCTCTCGATCGTCGACAGCATGATATCGGTAGGGCTGTTGATCGGATAAGACAATACCAAGGCATGGATAACCCCGGAAGTGAAATAGGCTATAATCGGGTAAGAATATGATTTTCTTTCTTCATTCTGTCGTACTCCCCCTTTTTACCCCTCCATCTCTCTCTCTCTCTCTGTCTCTCTCCATCTCTCTCTCTGTCTCTTTCATTCTCTTATTTGTCTACCTTATTTGTTTACAATAACTTCATTCCGAATGACCTATACAGGCAGAGCTGCTCTTATGTAATATCACAGCTGTTGTGTATCAGCCCACCATGGCTCAACACTCATGCCTGCCTGCTGAGGTGAAATGTTACATACATGTAAGATGGATTGAATTGTCATGCAGGGTTGTTATAACAAGATACATGTACAATTATAGGCTAACGCATATGTCAAAAACATTTAAAAACCACAAATATCGATAATTAAAAGGAATGTAATATAAAGACAAGACGAGGAGACCTTTGGAAGCAAGGCTTGTTATACGGTCCCTCGGTATTGGATCCAAGAAGGTTTTTGTTAGTGGGGTATAACACTGAACTGCGGTTGTCTCCATAATGAGAGTTTGACCATGGACCTATTACGTAATAGGTCCATGGTTTGACGTAATGTATCCATGTGAATAAACATTGCAAAGGTGTGCGATCATCACCAATGATTTTTTTGTGTGTATTTTCTGTTTTAATTTTTTCTCTTGGCCATCTACTTTTTATTTTGATTATATATTTTTTAAATGAACAGAGACCAGGAGGTTTGGATAACTTTGCTCTACCATATGTAGCTGATGGGGATAGAAGGAATGGCAGCGATGAGGTTAGTAACCCCGCCCCCCCCCCCCCCCCCCCCCCCCCCGGACTCATGATCAAGGTCAAATGTCATTTAGGGTCGACTAACATAGTTTTGTGTCATTATTTGAATCATGTTTTTTGTGAATAATTATTTTATGGTAGATTCCAAAGTCAGCACTGCTACTATGCACCTAATGCAGGTGAGACTGCCAGTGTTTCACCAGCTTGTTTCATTCACTACTTTCCCTTATCCACAGCGGTTGGTTTTAGTTTGATACATATGATAGTATATCATATTAGATAAATTAAATCAAATTGTGTTTTTGATAATCTAGCACTGAGTATCAATTTCTTTTAATTCTTTCAAATTTGATTTTTGTCTTGCCTGCAAAGCAGAGACTATAGGCGCCGCTTTACCGAAGGCGGTGGCATCGTCAACATTGACATCTTAACCAAGGTTAAGTTTTTTAAATGTCTTCATAACTAATCGAAAGTATATGGACGTAGTTCATGAAACTTGGACATAAGGGTAATCAATCATTACTTACAATCCTGCCTGAGTTTCAAGTGACCAAGGTCAAAGGTCACTTAGGGTCAATGAACTTAGACCATGTTTGGGGAATCAATATGGAAATCTTAACCAAGGTTAAGTTTTTTAAATGTCTTCATAACTCGAAAGTATATGAACCTAGTTCATGAAACTTAGCCATAAGGGTAATCAGTTATTACCTACCATCCTGCCTGAGTTTCAAGTCACATGACCAAGGTCAAAGGTCATTTAGGGTCAGTGAACTTAGACCATGTTGGGGGAATCAATATGGAAATCTTAACCAAGGTTAAGTTTTTGAAATGTTGTCATAACTATAGTATATAGACCTAGTTCATGAAACTTTTATATAAGGATGATAATATGTCACTGAAGATCCTGCCTGAGTTTCAGGTCACATGACCAAGGTCAAAAGTCCTTTAGGGTCAACAAACTTTGATAATGTTGGGGGTATTTGTGGAATTGTCATCATAACTTTAAAGTTTATACATGTAGATCTAGTTCATGAAACTTGGGACATAAGAGTAACCGTGTATCCCTGAATATCTTGTCCATGTTTCTGGTCACATGACCAAAATCAAAGGTCACGTAGGGTCGCGATGAACTTTGGCCGTGTTGGGGGTGTTTGTTGAATTGGCATCATAACTTACCAAGTTTATGGATCTACACATGTAGTTCATGAAACATAGACATAAGGGTAATCAAGTATGAATGATTGTTTTGCACATGTCTTTAAATAGGTCAAATGATCATGGTCAAAGGTCATGTTGGGTAAATAGACAGTATTTTACTATCATATGAGTGTTTCCTTTGTGAATGATTATTTTTGTTGTAGTTTTCAATGTCTGCTGCTATATTGAATCGCGTAATACAAGCGAGACTGCCAGAGGCGTTCCACTTGATTATGGATTTAGCTCCTATGGGAATAAAACCTATATAGTTTAATGTCCATTTTTGCCAATTTAACCATGTTTAATATTGAATATTCAGTGTGGATGTAACATACTGGCTTTAGAATAATCATGTGTTCTCTCCAAAAGGAAAACTGTTGTTTGAATTTGTTCTTCTTGTATGATTTTATTGTTTGCAGAGCCCCGTTGAACGAAACCCATTACACTACAACTACTTCTAAAGCTCAGCTGTATGTGAATTGTGAAAACAGTCCCAGCACTATATATCATTTTGATTTGCACCCAACCTAGAATGTGATGTGTACAGGATTGATTCATTGAATACACTAATCACTGGAAAATGGCAACCAGACCTTAAGCCGGGGTAGAAAATAATGCGCCTCGGAAAAGATTATTATCCTATGATCTAGAATTGAACAATGCAAATGTCCATTTATCTTCATTCTGATCGATTTTGTTAGAAATGTTCAATAAATACATGTATGTTATGTTACCTGAATATATCTAAGTAAATTCAATCAAACTTGATATTATTGAATTGTGATTATCATGAAATATTCACATTTTTTTATTTCAAAATATTTTAAAGTATGTTATACAAGAAAGGAAACAATATTATACACAGATGGAGTTTGAAATATTTGTAGTTTCATTATTATCAATTATTTACATGACAAATTTACCATTTTCATTTCTAGGGGTTTGTTTATTTGGAACCTTAATAGTGCATGCATGTGTTATCCAAAAAAGGGAGTAAACATTAGGATGTATATATTTTTTGTTACCTTTTTACTTCAAAATATATTTGCATTTTATAAAGAGAATGATAAAGAAATGTCCTTAGAACAACATATGAAAATGTATATTTTTTATTAATGGTTTGTAAATCAATATCATTCAAAACAAGTAGACATAAATGACTTAACCCAGGAAGCGTTTCATCTAAATCTGTCGTCCAATGAGTTATCAGATCTGATAATATTCCTTGATTTTGATTGGCTGAGGAGAACAGCTCCTGTTAAAACTGTCGGATAAAGACGACAAGTCCTTTCATGAAACGCCTCCCCCGAGTTAATCAATTCCACGATAAACTATTCATTTTTCTATCAATTAAGAAGTCCATGCAAAGGGTTCACAGATATGTGATAATATATCATAGTCATTGTAAATATTCTTGTTTTAGTTCCTTATGACAGAGCAATTTATCATGGCTCTGAAATCGAATCTAAAATGAATAGTGACAGATAAGCATATCTATATATTATAAACAGACCATATACATGTAGTACTGGAGAACTGAATGTTATCTTGGCTGGGTGTGTACTTGGTAGGTAATTCTTTTCTAAATATGAATTTATTTTGTATATATGTGGGTGAGGGTTGTCAATGTGTGTGTGTGTATGTGTGTGCGTGTCTTTAAGCATTTTTATAATAACTGATTTCATTGTGTTTTTTTAAGATATATATGACTCATGATTTTGTTAAGTTAGTGGAAAAAAAGTGAAAATATGAAGTGTAAAGTATTATATATGATTTGAAATGTTAAATTGAAATGTTATGTAACTATTTGTTCATGAAATCAGAATAAAAACATTATTCAAAACAAAAGTGTGTGTGTGTGTGGGTGAAAGAGTAGTGTAGGGTTTTGGGTTGGGATATGCATTTGGTTATATGTATTTGAAGACCTTGTCTTTCAAGCTATTCCTCAGTAACATGAAATGTCTGTCTGAATTATTTTGTGTACCTTTTAATTTGCTTTTGTATTCATATGCATGTGATTCTTGTTTATTGTAATTTTCATGATGAATGAAATCACATTCACAGTAACAAATGTGATACTAGAGGCTTATACTTCCAAATTTATTTTACTCAGAGAGCATGTAATTAAAATATATCAAGAATACATTTGTGGTACTATCCTTTTGGTATATTATTTTATTTGCATGCTATGTTTGTTTAATAATACTAAATAGGTTCATTATTGCGGATTGAAATAATCGCTAGAGGGTATTCATTTGTCTCGCAATCTACTATGGTCAACAAGGAAATTCGTGATCACTCTCGCAAAAAGTGTTCACTGACTTTTTGCAAGAGTGATCACGAATTTCCTTGACCATAGTAGATTGCGAGACAAATGAATACCCTCTAGCGATTATGTTTGTTTTGTTGAACAAAAATGTACATGTATTGTGCATTTAATGATCACCTTACAAAAAGTCCACCAGTGCTGTAATTTGTTTTGCACAGGAAATGTGAAAAATGTCCTTTGTAAACAAAGGAGGACACATCTAACTGTCAAGAAATCAATGAATTTACAGATATGCAGTCATATCCAGAAAAAAAATTGAACAAACATGCATTTTACATGTATACATTGACTTTCCTGGCTTTCCATAGTTGCGATTGATCGGATCAATTGCATGTCTTTGTAAGACAGGCCCCTGGGCCCCGTCTTACAAAGAGTTACGATTGATCTGATCAATCACAACTATGGACGGCCAGCAGTGTCAATATACTATGCATGTTTGTTCAAAATATTTTCTAACTATATTGTATATTCATGCATTCAATGTTTTCTTGAAAATTCATTGTGTTTCTCTTTGTTTGCAAAGGACATTGTGCAAATTTCCTGTAGAAAAAATTATGACACTGATGGATCTCCATAGGGTAACGATTGATCGGATCAATCGTAAGTCTTTGTTAGACGGGGCCCTGGTTTAAGCTTGTATTTTTAGGGGAAAAAAGTGGTTCTCATTGACACTAAAAACTTATCAAGTCCAGAGATGTTCAAAATGTTTCTTACCAGAAATATAAAGATTACCCCTAAAAATGGTTAATAATATATTATTTTGATTCTGAAAGGGAGCGGGTGGGGGTCACTGACCATTTACATCCATATTGTGAAGTTTCTGTCTGCTGCTTAATTTCACTGCATGCATTATATCATCATCACTATCACCATCATCATCATGATCATCATCACCACAATCATCATCATCACCATCATAATCACCATCATCATCACAATCATCATCATCACAATCATCATCACAATCATCACCATCATCATCACCACCATCATCACAATCATCACCATCATCACCATCATAATCATCACCATCATCATCACCATCATAATCATCATCACCATCATCACCATCATCATCACAATCATCATCATAATCACAATCATCGTCACCATCATCACAATCATCATCATCATCATCACCATCATCATCACCACCATCATAATCATATCTGTTATTATCACCACCATCATCAACAATATCAGTACACAATGTCACCAACTTACTTTTAATGACCCAAAATACGAATGACATCTCCATTAAATATCGAATTTTTTTATAAATCATTTAATCATTTGGGCATGGCATGCCCTATAAGTTTTTAAATGTACAATGCATATACATATAGTAAGTATCAACTTATTTCATGAGCAAAAAATAATGCACACACGTAAGTACAAAATGAGAGAACACAAAGTGCGAGATAATGACCCAAACTGTGAGCGAATATAAACAAATGTGAACTCCATATTTGGTTAAATTATGGATACAGATGTAACTATGTGTATATAATAAAGCATACATTACTCATCACATATATAATTGCAAATTATTCAGGTGAAGGAGTCACATTAGGTCTTGAGCCATTCTAAGGGCCTACAACACAAAACTTTACGATTGGTCATAGTTGATTTATACAATTGATTGCTCATAATAATCTACAAAATCAATTGTTAATATGGCCCTATGATCAATTACCATGCTTTGTTTTATAGTCCCCAGATAGATGGCAAATACTTGGATGAAATGAGGTTCTCCATGTCGTCATGTCTATCTGCATGTATATAGGCCCTAGCTTAATTGTTTGCCTATCCATTCCCCCCCCCCCACTGAGAGCAATCCTTGCTAGGCACTTTGTTGAAAGTTAGAGCCGCATCTTTCCTGCAAGAAAGAATACATGGTGTACGGTGCAACCGCGACACTATTCTTTCCTTGCCATGGAAACCTTCAGAAGTAACGCAGGAATCATGCTACCAGCTTTAATCATCGCAGTCACCGTAGACAAAACGATAGGGACTGCAGGAGAGCTGTGATGAGAAGACGCAAAGCATCCTTAGAGCGGGATCCATGCTATCAAGACATGGCACAGACTTTTATAATTAAGAGTTGTAAAAGTTAAGTACAAGCCGCACGAACACAAATTCTAAAAGACATATTTTCTTCCACGATGGTTTTGTCAAGGATGTCTATGGTGGATTTTATAGAGGAAAGTGACTTCAAATGATGAGTCTGACCCCTTTCATACCAACAGTCCGAATGAATTGTGATCTGGGTCAAGTCCAAGTGAAGATAAGAAGAGAAAAAGAAAGCGGAAAGAAAATAGTAACAAGATAGCATCTTTACATGTCACTGTGAGAGGAGACAGAAATGCTTTTATTTCACTCTTCGTATATTTCTTTCCATTTAACTGACATGTTACATGTAGCACAATGTCAGCGAATGGCTCAATAATTGCTAACGGCGATACAATGTCATTTTCTATAGAATAAAGCTATTCCTTACAGTAGAAAGATATACTGTGCTTATCATAATATACATTGCATTGCAATACATACAGAGTGAATGTATATAACCTGTACGTAAATATACAGATCACACATAAGCATTTTTACGATTACATAGAAATTACTGAAGCTGTTTTATGATATATAAATACATTTCACTTTCAAAATTAATGTGAACTCTTTAATCTAACCTAAACTACATGCATGTAGAAGGAAGCTTGGAGCTGATTTACTTTAAACAATTTTGGCTGAGAGGGTTATTCAAATGGACCAATGTTAATTCTAAAAATTAGAACTTTCTATGATTTTTTTTTTTATGATTTTGTTTTTCAAATGTCATCATAAATATATGCAGAAAGTCACAAAAAGTTGCAATCAATTAGAATTTCTTGCAACACATGTCATAATATTATGAAACTATTGAAAAGAAATTGAAATATTTTTAGACACCAACATACATGTGACAGCAAATAACGATTAAGAGTTTTTTTAAGGATTTCAAAGAATAGATCTTGAGTTGAATTCACAGAAAATATATAATAAGCCAGTTCGTAGTTCCTTTCTGCGCATGATCAAAAGATTCTACGCATGATCAGAAGGTCATTTGCACTAAAATGACATGGTGCTTTAAAATCTAATGAGATGAGCACCAACTTTGATGTCTTGATTATTCATATATTCTTTTGAATTGTCGTTTTCATTTATATCCACAAAAAACAACAATGCTTCCACGAACGACTGGTATTTCACAGTGTGCAAAGTACATTGTGCAACATGCTAAGATATGCATTCAAAGTAGGAATGCAACAAATACCTTCATTAAGTGTTCATTGGTGTGCTATTCTAGTCACCTGGTCTATTCAATTTCTTCATCCTGCTATGTAAGGCAAGCTTACGTAATATCTTGTTTTGAAATCTGCCTATCATGATGAAAGAAATGAAAGGTCATTTGACCAAAATTGTCCATGAAGTAACTACGAACTGGTCTATTACGGTACTCGTTAGAAAGGGTGCTTTAGGCAGAAGATGAGTAGTTTCATGGTGAATATGCAAGAAACCCTGACCAATATGTCCTATAAAACTCACATTTCATAATCACATGATGACATATACATAATATACCCCCTGGGGCCCGTTGCATAAAATTTTTTACCACAGAAAACTCAGGTTGTTTTCACCGGAGTTTTTGCCCTGTGTTAAAGTCAATGGCAGAAATCAGACTAATCTTAGTTTTCAGTTTTTACCAGAGTTTTCTCAGGTAAAAAGTTTTGTGCAACAGGCCCCTGATGAAATAGGAGGCAAAATTGATAATCAATATTTATTCAATGATTATAATCTGCTCTCACTGCCACAGAAAAGAAGATAATAATAATAGCCAATTTTTATAAAGCGCTTTTCCCAGAATGGCCCAAAGCGCGTAACAGCATATTATTACCCCGGTCATTGGATTCATTTCAATCAAGCACGAAAAGTGCACAATTTCCACTCCCTGGGGAGCATTCCTTGCATTCATCGCAGCCACATTATGGCGCTGGCAAAATCAAACATACAATATCTTTCTCAGCCTACCGGGTACCCATTTAGCACCTGGGTCGAGAGTGGATTAACGCCTTGCCAAAGGACGCTAGACCGCGATGGGATTCGAACACACGACCCTCTGTTTACAAGTCGAGTCAGAACCACTACACCACGGCTCTTCCACAGAAGATATACATGTAATGGAGTAGGCCCTATGTAATATTAATTGCATTGTTCACATTTCACAATCATATGGTGCAATTTTTGTAAGTACAGTGAGTACCCATATACCTATTCTGTGGGGTTGTGTTGTATATGGGTAAACTATCCAGTGGTTCATGCATTTCATAAAACACACAAGTTAACATCATTATTGGGAATCTTGAGAAATTGGTCTACCAAATGTATGAATCAGTGTTTCCCTTTCGAATTACAAAATATCATTTACGCATTCTAGTTAGGGAAATCACATATGTGACCAGTGTCACCAGCCACCCCAAAACCAACAAGTTGCTCAAAATTAATTTTAAGATTTCAACTGAGCTTGAAAGAGCACATCTTAAAGGGATGGTCCGGGCTCAAAGTGTTTATAGCTAAAGAAATAGAGTAGAATTTACTGAGCAAAATGCCAAAAATTTCATCAAAATTGGATAACAAATAACAAAGTTATTGAGTTTTAAAATTTAGTATACTTTGTAAAAACAGTCGTCATGAATATTCACTAGGTGGGCTGATGATGTCACATCTCCACTTGTTCTTTTGTATTTTATTATATGAAATTAAGTTTATTCAATTTTTTTCCTCCAAGAACTAGAAAATTTGTATTGACAACTGATTTAGTGCATTAGATATTTATTGCTGCAACTTATTTCATTATAAGGGAGACATTTTATTCACACAAGTATGAAATAATTAAAAAATTATGATTTTGTGTAATAACATAAGAAAACGGAAAGTGGAGATGTGACATCATCAGCCCACCTAATGAATATTCATGATGACTGTTTTCACAAAATATTGCTTAACTTCAAACTTCAATAACTTTATTATTTGTTGTCCAATTATGATGAAATTGTTGGCGTGTTGCTCAGTGAATTCTACTCTATGTATTAAGATATGAATATTTTCAGCCTGGACCACCCCTTTAAGCTTTGAAATTATTCAAAATTCATCAACAGTAACACTAACGAGCATTATAATGCAAAAAAAAAATTCGCAAGAGCTTCAAGGAGGAAAGGTTTGAAGTTCAGGGTTCACTCAAGCATGAGACGTGCTCATTATGCACTCTCAGTAAAACTTCCAAGCTGTCTGGAAAAGATGGGAGTACGAAAAACTGTATGTCGTTTTTTATTCAGCTACATGTAAGTATACAATTACAAATTTTGACAGTATGAAGAATGTCTTTTCAGACTGATTTTCCCATTTTTGCTTCTCGAAGACAGATTTATACTATTTTGGCTATTATTATACATATAACCTTCCATTGCGACTGATTTGTTTTGGGGTAACTTGTCACATTAACACATTCAACTTGTGCTAGGGATTCTACATATTACTCCTTATTCTCCCCTGCAGGTGGAATTCATTGCTCAATTAAATATTTCGTGAAGATTTCAATTCTTACGGCACGTGCTAGCTTGAATGTCTCGGGGGGGAAAGTGGCCGAGCAAAAGATAGGACATTGGTTGCGCATGTTTTATACCAAGAGGTTTTTTGTTCGGTGGTGTACAGAGGATTCAAAAACATGGTAAATGCATTGAAAATGCTTGTTAAATGACAATGAACAACTGGGAGGTCATTGTCCAGAATTGATGAACCGGAACGGCAGTTTTGTCCTAAGCTCCAAAAGACGACAAAAAATTTCAAATATTTCAAGTCACCGGTGTGTTGGCTCAGTTGGTAGAGCGTCCGTCTCACAACCGGAGGTTGGGGGTTCAAATCCCGGCCGCATCAGACCGAAAGACGTTAAAAGATGGGGGTTGCTGCTACCCTGTTTGGCGTTCAACGATTAAAGGGATAGAGCCTCGTCGATCTGGCGCTGCACAGCGGCTGCCAGGCCTACGATCAATTGGGCAAAGCAAATTTTTTGAGTATTTCATTTCATGTCTATTTCGAACAATAAATTATGGATTTATTTATGTCATTTGTACAGAGTCAAAGACTAAACTGCTGGTTTGATTCACAAAATTTTGACAAAGACTTCTTGATTGCTCTTTGTCATGGAACGCATTCCACAATCTATTTTCTAGGTTCTTTAAAGGTCAAGTCCACCTCAGAAAAATGTTGATTTGAAGCAATAGAGAAAAATCAGACAAGCACAATGCTGAAAATTTCATCAAAATCGGATGTAAAATAAGAAAGTTATGACATTTCAAAGTTTCGCTTATTTTCAACAAAATAGTTATATGAACGAGCCAGTTACATCCAAATGAGAGAGTCGATGATGTCACTCACTATTTCTTTTGTTTTTTATTGTTTGAATTATACAATATTTCAATTTTTACGAATTTGACGATTAGGACCTATTTGCCTGAAGCACAAAATGTTAAAATAATGGAATTCCACGTGTTCAGGGAGGAATGAAACGTCATTTCACATGACAATGACGAGAAAATAAAAATATTTCATATTTCATATAATAAAATACAAAAGAAATAGTGAGTGATGTCATCAACTCTCTCATTTGGATGTAACTGGCTCGTTCATATAACTATTTTGTTGAAAATAAGGGAAACTTTAAAATGCCATAACTTTCTTATTTTACATCCGATTTTGATGAAATTTTCAGTGTTATGCTTGTTGAATTTTTCTCTTTTTATTCAAATCAAGTTTTTGTTGGGGTGGACTTGTCCTTTAATCCTTCATATGTCACTGTGCGAAAACTCCCATCATAAAGCACACTAATTCAAAGGATGAGGATAAAATTGGTACGAGAAAAAGACAATTTCTTCACATTCACAGACATCAGTTTAAACAGGTATTCTTCTTCTTGTAATGTAGTTTGGGGGGTGTTCCACAAAGATTTAAGTATGACTTACATAGAGTCGCACTTAAATACTGAGTTGCGTACGGTATGAAAGGCTTGAGCGCATTGGTCACATCGTGTCATGAGGACGCGCACTACTGCGTGCCTATCAATAAGATCATGTGTTGCATATCATGTACGCGTCAGCATTTAAGTGCGATTCAAGTCATGCTTATATCTTTGTGAAACATCCCCCCAGTGGTATTACACATGGTACATTTTTGTTTTATTTGGACCCTGCAATTCAAGGGTTTGCGATCAATTGCAATTTAGCAATGGCTATCAATATTATTGTTGAAAGTACATTCTCTTCATGAGATTGTCCAGGAACCGATCAGAGTTTGGCTTTACAAATTTGCAATTGATCACAAGCCTTTGTGAAACCAGCCCCGATAATGATAATAAACAAAAATTATATGAACTATCGAACAGTAAATTCACGAATCATTAAGTACATACATTTCATTTTCTCACATATAGGCATTTATAAAACATGGCAATAATTGTTTTCATAGAGATATAAAATAAATTACATATATAAAAATATATAGACATGACTTGCACCAATGAAAAGCTAGATATAATTTTATTTATACACATGGTACACTGTACCAAAAAACAAAAAGTTCAGCATTTAACAAATTCAAAAATAATCTGTTAAGGTCTTTTTTTTTCAAAAAATTTAGTGCTGCTCATGAAAGTAGGCTAGAGAATAAGCTAGATGTTTTTGTTTTCGTTTTCTATGCCATAAACAAAGGGAAAATAAAAGAATTGTTAGTGTCGGTTTTTGTGAGGAATGTGCACTAAATACCATTTGTCTAATTTCCATTATGGTTATACCCACTTGATCTAACATCACTTAGTTTGTATACTTAGATGAATTGTTTATAAACTATTTTCATTTGACACAGTAAAGATTAATAAGTAAATGAAGTGGAAATTTAGTCTGACTGGGCATTAGACTACATGTGAATGGGAATTCCGCTAAGTTGGCATTACCCAAAGTTTTGTGTAGACCAAATGAAAGTGTCACTAAATGGGTTAATTTTTTAGCCCATGTGGAATATTAGACTACTGTACCTAAGTAGACCAAAAGCTTGAAGTCCAATGAATATACTTGAAACGACAAAGCGTCACATGGAGCATGTGGAGAGGCAATCATCTCACTGGGAGGAAAGTGTCTAAGGCTAAGGGTGAAGAAAATCTTTCACTGTCCGTTAGCTGGTCCCACTGGTATAACTTCCTCACAATTTTTTCCTGTTCGTTTTCACAATCTTGTGGTCATCAAACAAAAATCCCACCTTTGCGAAAGCTGATAGAATATACAGATGACACAACAAAGCAAGGAATATTTTACAACTTCATAAAAGCAAGAGAAATGTGAATTCATATACACGTAAGAAGGCATGATAGCATTACTACATGTAAGTGGTTAGCAGACTCTCTAACCTGTTGTCCAAGCAGTATGCCTCACGAGTGGTTCTAGAAACTCGTAAATAAAAAAAATTAAGTAGAATTTTAAGTAGCAAAGGCCAAATACATGTACATGAACATCGCATTTTGATTATTTATGAGCTTTATGAAACATACTGAATTCCTCAACAAAGAGACCCTGTACGTAAGACATTGATGCATGTATACAATTACGTAGGTATGTATAAAGTATGTATATTTTAGATTTAATAAAGACTCATGTGTTACAAGAGACTAATATTTGATTACATGCCTAAGCCCCCAAATTAAGCATGATGGGGCAATGCGATAGAGTTGAGTTGCGACTGATCGCAAATATCTACAAATTTCCATTCAACTATAAAAGGATTTTTGCTTGAGTGTGGGACTCGGGCTTGAACTGAACATGTTCAAAACTTGTTAACATTTTAAGTCTGTTATTTTCATTATGCTCATTCGTCATGCTATATCGACGAGGAAAACTAATTCAGTTTTTATCCTCAGAGAGAGAGAGATGAAAGTTCTGAGTGACATATGAGCTGACATACAGTATCAAACTTGGCGGGTGTTTTATAAAGCTGTTCGTAAATTAAGAGTGACTTTAAGAACGACTTGTGAACCTTTCTCATGCGCTAAATGTTCACCAATGAACATTTAATAGTTAACATCATTCACCACAAGAAAGGATCATTAGTCACTCTTTACGAACAGCTTCATGAAATGGCCCCCAGTGGGTGTTTCATAAAGCTGTTCGTAAAGTTTCGAACGACTTTACGCTAGACTAGAACATGTTCTCAGGTCATTACTCAATTACACAGGGATATCACGTACATGTAGCACAAGTGAAGGATCACCAGTTGTGCGTAAAGTCATTCGTATCTTACGAAGAGTTTTATGAAACACCCACCGGGTACTGTTCAGTGTCACAATTGGCTATCCATAGTTAAACCACAACTTTATAGACCAGAGTTTAAATTCATATTGGTTGTCCATAGTGTTCAGAATTCACATATAGGGTTTTATATATTATATATATATACAGGAAATTGTTTATATCTCTGTTGAAAGCATTGCTAGTAAAGAGAACAGTCTATTCCCCTTCCAGGGGGCTGCCGCTATAATTTTGTATCTTCATAACTGGGGGTGTCGGAATCGCCGTCGTCTGCTGCCGCCTGAATCTCCTTGACTCTGATTGGCTGCTGCGGTTGGGTCATGTCTGCTGCCCCCTTTGTTGTCTTTAAGAGCATCTTGTAAGCAATTTCAAATGCCTGACCTAGCGTCATGATGATCTCCGTGGCTAAGTCCTGCAACAACATGATAAATAATTGTTTATGTAAAACAGTTTTACTGTAAGGTTAATTCACCACTGCAACAATAATGCAGAAAAAAAAATAGAACAGAAATTTCTTGTAACTTGTTATAACCATACCGTATTACAAAGATATGATTATAAGTTTGATTTTACCATTGTAATAATAATGAAGAAAAACAGAATAGAACAGAAATTTCTTGTACCTTGTTATAACCATACCGTATTACAAAGATATGATTATAAGTTTGATTTTACCATTGCAATAATAATGAAGAAACAGTGGTGTGCCAACTCTTAATAGAACAGACATTTCTTGTAACTTGTTATAACCATACCGAATGACAAAGATATGATTATAAGTTTGATTTACCGTTGCAATAATAATGAATAGTGTAGTAGGTTTCACGGTACACCATGTATCTTTCTTGGGCAAGTGTTGCTCCTGAAAAGGACCATCCAATCTCTTGGGTGGTCCTTTTCAGGACCAACACTTGCCCAAGAAAGATACATGGTGTACCGTGAAACCTACTACACTATTCTTCTTCGCCATGGAAACCTTCAGAAGTTACATAATAATGAATAGAACATAATTTTTTGGTAACTTGTTATAACCAAACCATTATGATAAAGGTATGATAGTAAGTGTGATTTACCACTGCAATAATAATGGGGAAAAAAGAAGAGAAAGGAAATATATTGTGTATTGTTATAACATACACTAAAGATGGTTCCATGACATTTGCTCCAGTGACAATTGCTCCGATGGAAAATCTGCATGTTACGCCAAACATAAAACCTAGCCTAATCTTTACATTGTTCTGAACCACAAACTCTATTACAATCCTTACTTTAACCCTATGCCCTTTGACATATTAAGACCGGAGCAAATGTCGCAAGAGCAAATGTCATGTCACCATCAAGATATGATACAAGTCAACATGTAAAGGCCCTGTGCCTCTATTCTGTGCAAGCCTTGCCTGTGACTTCACGGTGACAATTTTTGCTACCTGTAGGTAGCCTGCCACTGATAGTATCTATTTTGAGCGTTTTGCTTGGCCAATTTTGTCCTATTTATTCAGATATTATTCTCAGCCCAAAGTAACCCTTTAAGAAAAAATAGTGAATGAAACTTACCACAGTCTTGACTGTAAAGACATGGCAATATAGCTTCTCATATTGGATATCCTTAGTGATGTATGCAAAGGTTTTAAGATCATGAGAGTCTTGGGCGACGCAGGAGATGTTACAGATCTCGTGTTCCGTAATCACCATCTTCGATTTGGAGTCGATGAACTTGACGCCGCCGTAGTTGATGGAGAGCGTGATCGCGGGCATCTTCTGGAGGTGCTGTGCTGATCGTCTCAGCCGCGTGCACGCTTCTCGCGTTGATTCGGTTCCGTGAAGCTCCTTGATGATAGATGACCCTAGATACTGCGGATGGTGGAGTAAAAGAGCAAATAATGATAGAAATTACAATCCAGGAGCCTGTTTCATTAACTGTTGCAACTTTGTCACTATGGTAACCACCGTGGTAACAGGGCTCAGCAGCCAATCACATTCAAGTTTACCATAGTAGTTGACATAATGACAAATATGACATAGTTGTGATTCCTGATGAATAGGGCCCCAGAACTGCCAATATGGGTCATGTTGTCCATTGGTTAGAGCACTGGATTCATGGTTACAAGATTCTGAGCTCAAATCCAAACTCAACCATTACATCCACTTTAACCAAAAAGGCCCCGGGATGAATTTTTATCGTCAATAAGATCAGCGATTATGATGGATTAAATTAGACATAGAATATTTCCTGTGTAATTGGTTACATGGTCTTGGTGTTAAAATGTGGCAGAAAGCTACACCGCCAAAGTAATATGTCCTTTCAACAACAGAAACAGAAAACTAAAGAAATTCAAATTAGTTATCCATAAGCTTAAAATTCATAATTTTTTTTCATTAAAATTAGTAATGACTTTTTATGATTTAATCGATTTCCTGGAAAAGCACCATGCAGCATATAAGTATTTGCTAATACATGTAGATATTACACAGAAAATAGTCAAGTATCCTAGGAACGGTCTGAGTAAGAATTTAAAAAAAACTTATAGTTAAAAACTTCAAGCATTTTGAAAAGGGGAAACTTATAGGTCAAGTCCACCTCAGAAAAAAAATTGTTTTGAATCAATAGAGAATAATCAGACAAGCACAATGCTGAAGATTTCATCAAAATCGGATGTAAAATAAGAAAGTTATGACATTTCAAAGTTTCGCTTATTTTTAACAAAATAGTTATATGAACGAGCCAGTTACATCCAAATGAGAGAGTTGATGATGTCACTCACTAACTATTTCTTTTGTTTTTTATTGTTTGAATTATACAATATTTCAATTTTTACGAATTTGACGATTGGGACCTCCTTGCCTGAAGCACAAAATGTTAAAATAATGGAATTCCGCGTGTTCAGGGAGGAATGAAACTTCATTTCACATGACAATGACAAGAAAATAAAAATATTTCATATTTCAAACAATAAAAAACAAAAGAAATAGTGAGTGAATGACATCATCGACTCTCTCATTTGGATGTAGCTGGCTCGTTTATATAACTGTTTATGTGAAATGAAGTGAAACTTTGAAATGTCATAACTTTCTTATTTTACATCCGATTTTGATGAATTTTTTAGTGTTATGCTTTTTGAATTTTTCTCTTTTCATTCAAATCAAGTTTTTGTTGGGGTGGACTTGTCCTGTAAATATGGCATGTCTTGGGCTGATGATCTAATAGAACGTACCCAGAATTTGACCATCCATTATACTTACAGATGATGTATAATTGCAGCATCCCTTTATGAGCGCATCAGGAGGGTGCATCCATTGTGATCCGGGGGTGTCACCCTGCTTCTTCTCTGGAGGGACTCCGTTCCCCTTCTCCTCTTCCTCACCTCCCTCTTTCTTTTTACTTTCAACCATCCCTCTCTCATTAGTCCTTTTAAAGCTCGCACAATCGCCGTTCTGGCGCGCATACTGTTCCGTGGTCTCTATCAGAGTTCTGAATTCCTCCTCCTCGGAGGGGTGAAGGGCTCCCTCTTCAGGTATCGTCGAGGAAGTGGAGTTTCTTGTCGGAGATGCTACCTCCTTGGAATAGTCTTTAAAGAGATCGATATCCAACGACGATGACTGACTCGTGTGACGTTTGATTTCCTCTCTCTCTTCGGGTCCGACGAAAGATTCTATCTGTAACTCCTGTTAATGGTAAGTAGCAAAAAATGTTAGAAAATTAGTATCAAGTTTCGGAATATATTCAACATTTCAAATGACATAAATTTGTTCAATAAAAATATGAAATGTACTAAGCACTAAGTGAATAAATGATTACAAAATCAGTTCAATTATCACACAGCATTAATAAAATAGAGTCAACGTGTATCTGTTGTAATACAATGTGCCTACACGTTTCTCTGCAAAATAAAGCAATCACACTCTTTACCATTTTCTTCCATTTATCTTGTAAATATAATTTTATGGAAACTCCACTTTTACCATTATCATTTAAGGAGGAGAGTAAGATAAACCTAATAAATACATCATCATTCATTATTGTTCAATTTAATTGATGGAGACTAATTTTCTGATGATTATTCTAACACAGTTTTAGAAATAGTTGCTTTACTACTCCACTAATGCTTCAAGCAGCTTTCATGTTTCTAAGAAGTGATGCTCTACGAGAAGCAAGATTCAATACAAGATGCTGACTAATATTCAAAGGGTTATACATGTATCATTAATCATTTTGCGTTTCAAACACATAATTAGTTTAAAGTTGACCACCGATTAGAAAATACAGTTGGTCGCACAAGGAAGGAAACATGTATGGAGATAAATATCATAATCATTAATAATGTTCCAATTATACAAAGGATATCAATAGTACGAGTGAAAATTCTTCTTTGATTTGGCACCAAATTCATACTTTGGAGGATCGTTCCTGCATTGTGGATTATAATCTACAGAAACTGTTGGCAAGTCAGAAACAATTTGCGCAGAAACTGTCGTATGATTCTGGATCCATATTAGAAATGAGTGAACTCAACTTTTAGGAGAACAGAAGATACATTGTATGCTAATTAGCCATCCCTTTCATTACAGAAGGTTGTCATATCCTTAACAAAACTGAAGCCATTTTCCTGCACCACAATGTTTTATTAAACATCACAACTGGAAACTCTTCTTGCTAGTTTGTGCGTTATTCAGAATAATTGGTAGGTACACATATCAAAATGAAGAAGGAAACTGGGGAGTGTTTCATGTGTTACCCCTCCCTGGGTGGGATGGGCGTTAAACTGTAAATAATAATGAAGAGAGAAACAATTGTCAGTCACATGTAGCTTGTATGGGCATCAACAAGGTAATGATCATACATGTACGTTTATTAAAAAGAATGTCACAAGAACCATTTCAAATAACAATCAATATCAAGAATAGACATTATCTATCAAACTAATTTCTCAACTTATGATTATATAATATATTCACTTGTTCTTTAACATACTTAAATAATAAACGAATGTAAGTACTAAAATCAATACAAATATAACTGCTAACAATCAATCTAAATTATATGAATTAAAGAATACTTCCTAATTCTTATTAATAGTCTCTAATTCTAATAACCAAACATTGATAAAATAAAGTCTGAACTACTAGACTAAATGATAAGAGAACACATGGCCAATGGATACAGGGGAATACATCCTAAAGTCTCAGATCTAAACTGTTAAGATGGTCCCTGATTCTTATGGAACTTTTATGTACAACTTGAGAACTTTCTTTGTTCTGACATCCAAAAAGAATCCCTTGCCATTTCTGAGGTGATCCCTTAATTCTCTCCAAGTTAACTCTTTCACTCTTGGAATCAGTAACCAATATACACTAACATACTAACAATGTCTTCCAGCATGCTATATGGCTTAATAACCCCTAATCTACCACTAACTCCTAACATATCTTAAAAGTAAACACAAGTTCCAGGAGTCAAGGTAACAAGCTGAAAGTTGAAGAGCCTATTTACATAACACGTTGATAACAGATACTTTCTTGAGAAGAACAAGAACAAAGGAGTATACAGTATAGGTATATGCACATGCACCTCTGACTACAGAATCTAATATTATATACAGTTCAAGTACACATTAGAAGGAAATGTCAAAATAATATACTAATCAATACCTATTTCTATTTCTATACCAAAAGCTTCAGTAACAACTATAACTAATGTTTTCACTATTAATTGGTGAATATCTCTGTATTGAGATGCCAGTGATATATAACAGTATACTCTCAATTATAATGTTCATCCTACCCAATCAGTCTATATACTTTCAGGAAGACATATCATACAACAAAAGTATCATTACAATCATATAAACAGAATATATATATACAACAGTTTTGGGTATTAATAACAACAAAAATGTATCTTTTCTTACCTGTAAATAATAATGAAGAGAGAAACAATTGTCAGTCACATGTAGCTTGTATGGGCATCAACAAGGTAATGATGACCAACCACATGCTTGACAACTGAGATGGAGGTTTTGGGTCGCTCTACTATAAAATAGGGGTGTGCAAGGGTTCTAATTGAGGGTTATATAATACACAATAATGAATGGGTGGTATATGTGAATAAGTAGCTGAGTAAATTTTGTAGGGGTGCCCTATTTTTGGAGGGGCCTCACATCTTTCCCTCCTCAAAGAAATGTCGTCCTCGACATTTACGACAATATTTACAAGTAACAAATACATAGATGCTAATCAACGAAAACAGAATATCGATCCAAAAACAGCTGTCCAAGTAATCAAGGGGATTACTCCTGACACAAAATTCTGAATAAATTTGTATACAAAATGGTTGTGTATAAACACATGTCTACTCAATGAATTTTTGCAGAAGAATAATATCCTAAATATCGCAAGTTTAAGAACATTGCGTGAAAAGTGTAAACATACCAGGCGGCCTTTCCTGATAGTATACAACTCTCGATCAATTAGATCTTTATACGAAAAAAATAATTCATACAACACAATTAGTGTGCTTGAGCAGTCCATTAAAAAAAATCACTTGAGAGAGATGCCTGATAACTAATGCATTCTACATTTCATAGCTATATAACTATAAAAAATGAAATTTAAAAATGCCTATGTCTCTATCCCAACTGCGCAGTGTCTAATTTAAGTCTCTGTGCATCTCATCTCCCAAAACGAATCTCTATCTGATCGTTAAAAAGTTCTTCCAAAACTATCAATTTCGGAAATGATTTTCAATCAAAGTTCTTCAGCACACGAAGTTCGGGTACACGTGCTGATTCAGTGTGGAATACTGTGACGGTTGATTTAGATATACTCCACTTTGGTTGGGGTAAGAGTAAATGTTATTACTGGTTGGCACATATTCTGGGGCATACACCATCTGTTGTGGGGGCATGTGGACATACATTCCACCTATATTTGAGTTCATACTTTGCCTGTCTGGTTCTCCGAGTCCACTGTAGGTGAATTGGTTGGGAGGTCGTCGATCCCTGGCGGGCCATCGTGGCAAGTTAACCTCATCCGGTGTAAGGACCTGGTCTGTTGAGTTGTCCACAGGCTGCATCTCATCCAGTCCGGTTGGCTGCAAATCAAGATAAGCATCAGCTCTGGGATACCCAGATGCTTCCATTGGTGGCTGGTTTCTATCTACAGTCACTGTTGGGTCTGGTAGAGGTTGACCTCCTTCAGAAGTAGTACTTCCATCAGCCCTGGTGTCCTCATGGAGATGGTCTGCAGGTTCAGGAATTCGCAGAGGAACGTCCACAACCGGGTCAGAGCAGTCTAAAGGTGCCTGCTCTGCCACTGGCGAGTCTACCCTGGATGTCTCTTCTAGTGCATCAGAAGCTGCTCGACGATAATACTCAGTCAAGTATGCATCTTCGTCATCTGAGCTGTCTAATTCTGCTTGATGGGATTGCTCACGTTGTTCTTCCTTCTTAATTGAGCGTCTGTTAACCTTCTTAGTTGTAGTAGGAAGTTGTGTCGTCTGGCTGCCTTCCAACGAGTCACAGGGGAAAAGGAGATTTCGGTGAAGAGTCCGGGTTCTCTTTTCACCACTCTCAGATCGCAGCTCATACACTGGCAAGTCATCCTTCCTCGCAACTACCACGTAGATGTCATCTTCAAAATAAGCTCTCAGCTTACCTGGACCATTTCTTGGTTTACAGTTTTTGATGAGCACCCGATCTCCAGGCGAAAGAATGACGTTTGCAGTAGTCTTCCGGTCATGATGCTGCTTTGCTTTCTCTGACGACTTCTGTGCATTCTTCCTGGCAATAGCATAAGCCTCATTGAGTCTGTCCTTCCATTTCCGCACATACTCTCCGAGGTCACGAGGCGGAATGGACTGAGCAGGAGTCAAACCGAAGGCCAAGTCAATCGGCAGTCTAGGAGAATGCCCAAAGAGAAGGTAGTGTGGAGAAAACCCAGTAGTCTCATGCCTGGTGTTGTTATAGGCATGGATTACTTTGTTTAGATGCTGTCTCCAATCTTGCTTCTGTTCATCAGTGAGAGTTCTCAGCATCGACAGCAAGGTGCGATTGAAGCGTTCCACTTGACCATTTCCCTGGGGATGGTATGGTGTAGTCCTTGAGTGCCCAACACCTGTCAGTTCCCTCAGCCTGGCGAAGAGATTGTTTTCGAATTCCCGGCCTTGATCATGGTGGAGACGCCTCGGATAGCCAAACTTCAGTACAAAATCATTGAAGATTTTGTCAGCAGCAGTTCGCCCAGACTTGTTTGAAGTTGGATATGCTTGAGCAAATCTCGTAAAATGATCCATGACGACGAGAATATATTCGAACCCTCCTTTACTTTTTTCGAGATGAAGGAAGTCAATGCTGACAAGTTCAAATGGTTCAGTGGTGATGATCGGAACGAGTGGAGCCTTGGGTTGTCTGGTTGGTACTTTCTGCTTGACACAGCTACACCTGCTAGTGATGTAGGTGCTAATGTAGCTCTCCATGTGGGGCCAGTAGAAACGGTCCCTCGCGAGATGGAGTGTCCTGTCTGTGGCCAGATGTCCCATCTTCCCATGGAGTTCATCACAAATTAGGGACCACCACTTTTCAGGTACAACTAGTTGTGTCTTGGTTTTAGTGTGCCGTCGGCGAATCCCGTCGTCTCCCATCCTAAGATTTCTCCATTCATGCATCATAGTGGTGGTGTTCTTGGATTCACCATTTCTCTCCTGAGTCTTAGGCCATCTATCTTTCGTTTTGTAAGATAGAATTCTAGAGATAGCAGGATCTTCCGCTTGAGCTCTTCTGATTTCGGCTGGACTGAAGATAGCTGGTTGCATCTCTGCATCTATCCCTGTGATTCCGACATCAAGAGGTAAAGACTGGGCTAAGGAGAAATGTGGATGCTCCGTTATTTGAACCCCCAGGATGGCTGCTCCCATGACGTCCGGCGAGATCTCTTCCGAGAAGGTCTGGTTAGCATCTTCAGGGTCATTTGGCATCCTGGAGAGAGCGTCAGCATCTCCATTCTGCTTGCCAGGTCTATAGCGAATGGTGAAGTTGAAGTCTGCCAACTCACCTACCCATCTGTGTCCAATTGCATTCAACTTGGCTGTTGAAAGGATGTATGTGAGTGGATTGTTGTCGGTGTAGACCACAAAGTTCTTGGCATAGAGGAGGTAGCTCCTGAAATGATCTGTTATGGCCCATTTCAGAGCAAGAAATTCCAACTTCCCAGAATGGAGATGATAGTTCCTCTCTGCTGGGGTCAAGGTCCGGGATCCATATGCTATTACCCGCAACATTCCTTCTCTTTTCTGATAAAGCACGGCACCAAGACCTTCCTGTGATGCATCTGTGTGAAGTATGAATTCTTGGTCGAAATCTGGGTAGGTCATGACAGGTGGGTTGATAAGCTCCTCAATCATAGAGTCAATAACAGCTTGATGCTTCTGAGTCCATATAATTCTAG
The DNA here is from genome assembly GCF_018143015.1 of Lytechinus variegatus. Taxonomy (NCBI): domain Eukaryota; kingdom Metazoa; phylum Echinodermata; class Echinoidea; order Temnopleuroida; family Toxopneustidae; genus Lytechinus; species Lytechinus variegatus. The sequence goes on from NC_054748.1 coordinate 33,028,272, forward strand.
TACTGGATGGAGCTTGGCCATGTTGTTGCTTCTTTCCCGCCTTCTTGGACTTTGCTCTAGGCTTCGGAGTACTTGGTGGATTCTGTGATTTTAGAAGCTCGTATAGTGGCTTCGCCCGTTTGGCATAGTCCTGAAGATACCTCCGGTAGTAGCCTGTGAGACCCAGAAGTTTCCTCAGATCACCTACAGTCTCTGGCTTCTTATCTCTGATGGTTGTGAGGGCCTGTGTCTCCTTGGGATCCGCTCAATACCCTTCTGCTGAGATAATTCTTCCCAGGAACTTGACTTCGCTCTGGAAGAGACTACATTTTGATGGTTTAAGCTTTACCCCATGCTCACTTAGGCGTCGCAGGACAGTTCTAAGATGGGTGAGATGTTCTTCAAAGCTCTGGCTATACACAGTTATATCATCAAGATATACCTCACAGATGTTGTGATTCAAGCCATCAAGAATTGTTTCCATGCATCTCTGGTAGGTTGCTGGTGCATTCCGTAACCCAAATGGAATCCGTTTCCATTCATGAAGTCCCCATGGAGTTACGAATGCTGTCATTGGTTGACTCTCCTCGGCCATGTAGCCTTGGTGGTACGCCTTACCCTGGTCCAGAGTAGTAAACCAGCGATTTCCTCCGAGACTGTCAAGGATATCCTGCATACGAGGGATCGGCTGTCTATCAGGAATCGTCTTCCGGTTCAGCTCACGATAGTCAATGCAGAGACGTAATCCTCCATCTTTCTTTCTCACGCAGACTACCGGGGATGCATAGGGGGACTCTGACTTCTTGATCCACCCTCTATCCAGGAGATCCTGCAGGTACAGTTTTACTTCCTGATACAATGGGCGTGGTATAGACTGGTAAGTACGCTGCACTGGAGTATCGTCGCTTAGCCTCAGAGTCATCTGCAATTCAGGAATTGAACCCATATCTTTGTCACCCTTAGAGAAACTTGCCTCTTCCTGTCTGAGTAACTCCTGTACTGCTGATCTCTGCTCCTCAGGCAAATGGGGGAGTTGAAATGTCTGGTCATTGTTTGAAGAGTCGGCAGACTCTGCAGACACTGAACTAGTGTTGACGAACATCTCATCACGTGCAGGTGGAGGGTAGCCAGGCAACACAGAACGAACATGGAGTACCTGGCCTAGTATAGTGCGGCTTGGAATGACGAGTGGTTGGTCAGAGTGATTTGAAACTGGAATGTTGATCCGACAGCAGTTCCCTTGAGAAAGTCGCAGTAGATACGGCTCGATCTCAAGGCCCTCAGGCCATTCGCCATCACAGTTGGGCTCAAATAAGACTTGGGTGTCTCCGGTGTTAGACCTGGCTCGTACTCTGGTAGCTAGGTTGATTGTCGAGTTGGCTGGAACTCTCGCAACTGATCTACCAGTCCGCACACAACAGATCTCTTCAGTCTCCCTTGCTTTGATGACGTTCAACAACTTTATGGCCTTGTCTTCGGATAGGTTTGGAATTGATGCTTGTAGAGTACTGAGTGGGATTTGATCACTATCGAAATTGTTAATTACTTCTCCAATGACATTGGAGCCGATGATGGGTTCCCGTAGGTCATCTGTCGCAACAAGGAATGGCACCGACAACGTTGGGCTCCTAGAGGACAGCTGCAAATCAATTGGAATCCATCCAATGTAAGGCATGACAGTCTCATTTGCAGCTGCCACCCTGAGTCCACGTCCGAGTAGATCCTCTACCTTCTGAAGAGCAACAAGAGGTAGCTTTTCTGTCCACCATGCCTCTGTCACCACAGACACCTGAGCTCCTGTGTCCCACAACGCTGTTGTATCCATGGCGTTCATGGTGCATTTTACCAGGCAGCGTTCTCCAACGAGTTCAACAAGTTTCCGGCGTCTTGGGGTTGCGTACATCTGGTTCAATGCCACATTCTCTTTGGGGAGCTGATCAAGTAGGGTTAAACCCGGTCCCCTCGGGTTGACCCTTGCCCGTTTCCCTGGTTCCTCTTCCTGCATCCACGGGCATAATGTTCAGATGAACCACACTTGAAACAATGACGGCAGTCATTTCCCCGACCTTGCTCACGGCATCTCTCACATCCCTTAGGCCGGGGCGGCCTGCCATCTGCCGGCGTTGGTCCAGGTGCAGGTGTCCGATCCTGCAAGGCTGCCACACACGCTTTGAGTTCGGCCAGTTGTGCCGCAAAGCCCTTCATCATTTCAAACTCCGGGTGCTGGCTCTTATTCCTTTGCTTTGCAGGTTCTGCATTGTCCTCCGTGATGACATTCACCCGTGCTGCGGGTCTGATCCCAGCTTTCAGTTGCCGCTTTGATTCCAGGGCAACTGCAGTGTGTAATTTTTCCAGGAGTTCCTCATCACTGGTTGTGACAGACAAAGATGTTTTAAGATCTTGCCTGATCTGGTCATTCAACAACCCAGTAATGATTGTGTGAATAAACATATTCTGCACCAGGCTGACGTCATATTTCAGCCCAGTGGTTGTGTCCTCGGAGGCCCGGATTATCCGCTGGCGCAAATCCAGAGCCCGCATCACGAAGCTCTGTGCTGATTCAGTCTTCCCCTGGGTTGCCTGCGAAAGCTCTTGATACAATTCAGTCGCATCCTGCTCCTGATAATGCGATTTTAAAAATGCCTTTAGAGTCCCAAGATTGAGGTTGGAGCAGCTTTCCAAATATGATCGAAGCCTTAGGCTGGGGTGAATGGCCTTCAAAACACTCTCCACAACCTCAGCTTCTGAATATCCTTTCAAAAGAGCTGCATCTATCTGATGGTTGAGGCTAGATAGAGTTAGCCTCTCCTTGTGACTCGAATCACCCACTTGACCGCTGATTCGCAGCTCCTTTCTGATCATCTGCATGGGTTGAACCGGAACCGGAATTGAAGGCTTCTCCTCCACCGCATCTTTTACAACAGGCAGGTGCAAGTCTGGTACCTCTTCTAGGCTCTCGTCCTTCAACCCTTGCAGAATGTCCTTTAATGCAGCCAACGTGGCTGCACCAGCCTCATTATCTCCCAGCTCCCTTACTAGCCGTTGAAGTCGACGGACCAGAAACTTCCTGGGCTTCCCCTCTGTCTCCGATGACGGGATAGCTAGATGGGTGCAAACCATTGGCAGGTGTCCTACTGCCAGACCAAATATCGCCTCCTCCACCTCGAACACCAAATCCTCGATGTCTGCCATGTTGACGAAAGCTATGTTGTGGATCCTCTCACTGGTCCAACTACCACTGGTTTGCCCTTTTAGAACTCTTTTAGGTAGTCTTGCAGTTCCCTGTCCACACCTTTCTTCCAGTCACCTTCACAGCATCAATGATTTGAGTTCAGATGTTTATACTTCAAATGGGCCTGGTCGCATCCTCACCGATTCCAGGTGGTCGTCCTTAGACAGCAGTCTTGAAGATTTACATCTAAAGTTGCTGTCCTGGCAGGGTCGCCAAAATGTTACCCCTCCCTGGGTGGGATGGGCGTTAAACTGTAAATAATAATGAAGAGAGAAACAATTGTCAGTCACATGTAGCTTGTATGGGCATCAACAAGGTAATGATCATACATGTACGTTTATTAAAAAGAATGTCACAAGAACCATTTCAAATAACAATCAATATCAAGAATAGACATTATCTATCAAACTAATTTCTCAACTTATGATTATATAATATATTCACTTGTTCTTTAACATACTTAAATAATAAACGAATGTAAGTACTAAAATCAATACAAATATAACTGCTAACAATCAATCTAAATTATATGAATTAAAGAATACTTCCTAATTCTTATTAATAGTCTCTAATTCTAATAACCAAACATTGATAAAATAAAGTCTGAACTACTAGACTAAATGATAAGAGAACACATGGCCAATGGATACAGGGGAATACATCCTAAAGTCTCAGGTCTAAACTGTTAAGATGGTCCCTGATTCTTATGGAACTTTTATGTACAAGTTGAGAACTTTCTTTGTTCTGACATCCAAAAAGAATCCCTTGCCATTTCTGAGGTGATCCCTTAATTCTCTCCAAGTTAACTCTCTCACTCTTGGAATCAGTAACCAATATACACTAACATACTAACACTGTCTTCCAGCATGCTATATGGCTTAAAAACCCCTAATCTACCACTAACTCCTAACATATCTTAAAAGTAAACACAAGTTCCAGGAGTCAAGGTAACAAGCTGAAAGTTGAAGAGCCTATTTACATAACACGTTGATAACAGATACTTTCTTGAGAAGAACAAGAACAAAGGAGTATACAGTATAGGTATATGCACATGCACCTCTGACTACAGAATCTAATATTATATACAGTTCAAGTACACATTAGAAGGAAATGTCAAAATAATATACTAATCAATACCTATTTCTATTTCTATACCAAAAGCTTCAGTAACAACTATAACTAATGTCTTAACTATTAATTTGGTGAATATCTCTGTATTGAGATGTCAGTGATATATAACAGTATACTCTCAATTATAATGTTCATCCTACCCAATCAGTCTATATACTTTCAGGAAGACATATCATACAACAAAAGTATCATTACAATCATATAAACAGAATCTATATATACAACAGTTTTGGGTATTAATAACAACAAAAATGTATCTTTTCTTACCTGTAAATAATAATGAAGAGAGAAACAATTGTCAGTCACATGTAGCTTGTATGGGCATCAACAAGGTAATGATGACCAACCACATGCTTGACAACTGAGATGGAGGTTTTGGGTTGCTCCACTATAAAATAGGGGTGTGCAAGTGTTCTAATTGAGGGTTATATAATACACTGAAAATGAATGGATGGTATATGTGAATAAGTAAAGCTAAGTGAATTTTGTAGGGGTGCCCTATTTTTGGAGGGGCCTCACACATGAAAGGACTTGTCTGACGTTTTATCCGACAAGTCCCATTTTATCTGACAGTTACCATAGGAGCAGTGCCTCTCAGCCAATCAAAATCATGGAAGGGTGTCAGAACTGACAACTTGTCGGATGAAAATATTGATGAAATGCTCCCCAGAACTCCATGATGATGAGACAGATAAAACACCAGTTGATGAGTTACATGCACACATGTATGTCATTCTCAAAATTCATCTTTGGCGACTCATTGTTATCGTTGGTGTGCTAGGCAATAGATTATCATTTGTATAAATAATTTGCCGTAAGTAGACAATATTGTACAAATAAAGAAGCTCCTGAATATATAAAGCTCCAATAATACAATACACACAAGTACATGTATATTGCACACTATAAAAAACATCATTACTTGTTAGAAAACTAACTAGCTTTTAAGTTAGATGAGCATTTACAAATTTTAGTACTAGATATGGGTTTTAAAAGTGAATGTACATGTATTTATTGATATAATGAAGGTTTCCAAAATTAAACTGTTTTAGGATTCACTAAAATATAAAAAAAATATGTTAATGGTAAAGTTAAGTCTTAAAGAAACACTGAAAATACATGGAGTCCTTATAATATCTACATGTATCTACATATTCAAAGTGAATATAAATAGATGCAATATAGTGAAATGATCATGTACATATACATTACATGTACAGGGCACAACATAAGCATGGCACTATTACAGCAAAATAGAATATGGACTAAATGAATTAAAAGTCAACCACAAATGCAACTAATCTAATATTATGATGAAAATCCAGATAAATTAATTTATTCAAATGAGTATCCAAACTAAAGACTGTGAAAAATTGGAAAGTTAATATCCTGCTCACACTGGAGAAAATTGAATATTGTAAAAAATGAATTAACGTTAGCGTGATGGTGTAATAGGTTCTTCTGAACAGATGGTGGAGAGATGGGAGGGGGGGTTAAAATAGGGGGGTGGGGGAGGTGAGCACCAACAAGGTAATATAGTGCTAACATGGATGTAGACATGACAGCTGGTTGTTGATCCTTTAAATTACATGGTACAGAACCTTTCGTAACAAAAATGAGCTACATGTAGCTGCTTGTGGCGCTATTCAAATCGGCTGTTGCATATAATGTCCTTAACCCTATCTAGGCCGGGGTATTTTGGTACATGTAGTTCATTTGGCTAGGAGGGGGGTGGGGGCCTCCCAGGCCTTCTTGAGATCTCGGCCGTCGACCGTGCGGAAAATTGGCATGCGGGTTGTCTGGGACATAATCGACAAAACTGTGCAGTAATTTTTCTCATGTGATTTGCTATTAAGTGATTATGCTAATCTATACGTAATTAGTATGCTCCCTAAATAAAGCTCCAAATGTTCTCATTTTTGGTATAGAAACTCTCTGTGGTGTTCTTAGCAAGTGTACATGAACAAATTTGTGATATCAAATCATTTTCTTATGTATTATATTGTTTTTGCCATTTCTTATGTATTTCTTTATTTTTTGACTTTTTGTTTTTCATTGTTTTTTCAATGAGATTTGTTGGGGACTCTTCTGAGATCATAAAAAGCATAAAATAAATACATTCAGACCAGCAAAACTAAAAATAATCATACATTTATGATTATTGGTTGAAAACACAATTTGCATTGACTTTGTACACAAAATCACGTTTTTGAGCAATTTTGGAACCACGTTCCCTGGTGACGCAAAATTGGCCTCAAAAGTTACGCAAGACTTGAAAGTAAAAAGTCAGCAAGCAGCGTAGACAAAAAAAAAATTCGCACAGCGAAAATAATGCGCGAATCGTTGAGGGGGGGGGGCCTCGGAGGCCTCACCCCCTGGCCTAGATAGGGTTAAGAGGGTTTTACTCGATCTGTTAGTTACACATCACTCTAAGTAATTAACCCTTTGGTTACTGAATTCTGTAATTTCTATAGACAAGGATCTCCCGGTTCCAGAATGCCAATGTTTAACCTGTTATCTACTGGCTTCTGTGATTTCCATAGACTTTGTACAGGGATCACCCAGTTTAAGAAGGTAATGGGTTAATGTCAAGGTTTTATCTCTTTCATAAATTTATATTATGTTACCCATGATGTAAAACAACTATAGGTGATTGAATATCTATAAAAATATATACATTTAGTAGCCAGAAAGTCATGGAATGTTTTCTAATATGATGAAATCTACATATTTGTACGACGAATGAGTCAACTTAACTATCAATTTATTATCAGTCAACTATTTGAGCTAATATTCTGTTATCAAGGTGAAACAGCACGCAGGATTCATACAAGCTTTCTTCCTTTTTTTCCTTCTGATTTGATTTTGATTTTGATCGGATCAATTGTACCTCTTTATAAGACAGGGACCAGGTTTGAAATATGATAAAATACAGCTCTTTGTACAGTAGAATTATGGTTCCTGATGCAGACTTGAAAGGATTTCAAAGAAAATATGAACTCTTTGGAGTTACACTGTAAATATCAATTGCAAACCAGTAACAAAGAATGCGGATGGAAATGAATTCGTTTAAATTTTGTCTCATTTTTCTGGAGTGTCTTTGGGGGAAGGGGGAGTGATTTATTTCAGCTTGTATGAATCCTGCCTAGCATTGCTAGCATGTAGCCTACACCCGTTAAATGATTATGTTAGTAATCTCCGGAGTATACAAAGCTTCCAAATCAGCGTCACTGATGTTCATTTTATCTTGCCTTTACCGGAGCAGCCACCCTTGGTACGACAGGGACGTCTCTTGACTTGGAGCTACCGCGATCCGTCGGCTTCCGAGGTCGGATCCCCTTCTCACTGGATCTGGAGCTGGTGGGGCTGGTTAAGACCTTTCTCGCGAGGGATTTAGCTTTGGATTTGATACTCTCTCGGTTGGAGGAGGAGGGCTTAACAGCGGAGGTGTGACGGGGTGGTGGCGGTGGTGGCAGTGGTGGTGGTGGAAGCGGTGGAGGTGACAGTGTCGGGACTGGCTCACAAGACGACAGAAGGTTTTCACAGGAAGAGGGGAATTTGTGTTTGGGTGGTCTTACCAAGTCTTCGCTGCAGGTGAGATCCAGGGAGTGAGGTCGGCTGATCTCGATGTCGATGGTGCTGCTGTGTCGACTCCGTCGTCGGTCACCAAGCGATGCAAGGATCCTCTTTCTGTGGCCTAGCATAGGTACTTCAAGGACCTGTAATGATGCACAATCGGGATAGATTTAGATGCCAATATTAACCCTAAAAGAGCCAGGTTATTTGAACCCAAATTTGGTCTCAAAAGTTGTGCGAGATTTAAAAGTAAAAAGTCAGCGAGTGCCTTGGTTGAAATATTTTGTGCGGCAGATCTATCATGAAAAATGTAGTGGGGGCAGATTCCATCCCCCCCCTGGCCTTTTAGGGTTAATGAAGCTGTTCAGATGTAATAAATTTGCTTGCAGCTAAAGCTTATTGCCAGGATAAGGTCTGATATTGTCCAAAGTTTAAGAAAATATCCATCGTCTTTAATGATGATGATACCTTTTAGTAGCTAGAGTATTAAAAATAACTATTTTGTTCTGCATGATTTTGCCTGTGCAATAGCAGACCTAATCGCCAAAATGATAAATTCCCCAGAGACTTATGTACAAAACTTGCTATGGATGGTTTCTCCTTCGTAGGAAAACTGCTGGGTGCTCATATATTATGTAAAATTTTCTGTATTTGTATATGTGTTGGGAGGATGGGGGAGTGACAAGATACACAAAATTACATTTGGCATCCGTTCTATACTTACATTTTCTAGTTCAAACTCCCATAGCTCTAATGCTCTATCCATCGTAGTGATGTTATTTTCAAGAAAGTTTGTTATGTAATCACTGAGTAGTAGACTCCGCAGCCAATCAGAGACGGACGCAGGCTTGGGTGTGAACTCCGGACCAGGACCTAAAGGAACATTAATGTGATTGAAAAAAATGAATAAAAAACGTTTCGAAACAATTACATTTTAAAGAAATAAATTAAAGGAGGAATGCTAGCTCAGTGGGTAGATTGGAGTCATTTCCCAGGATAACGGTGACCCAGGTTCGATTGCTACTTGTAAGGCAAAATCTTCATTACCATGTCCCTCGGACAGGACCTTAAGCCGTCGGTCCTCTGGTTGCAGCTTACACGCATTCATGCATTCTAAGCAATCCTGTAACTAATCAGTACCAAGTGAAAGAGAAACAATGATAGAAAACGCATTTCCCAGAACAAGGTTTAGCCTCTTCGTATAATGAAAGCTACATGCATGTAAAATAAAGAAGAAATGAGGAAAGAGAGACAAAGCAAAAACAGAGAAAATTGACAAAAAAAAGCTAATTTGAGGCAACAATTGAAATTGGGGTGAAAATAGAAAGGAAGAATATCAAAATCCATAAACAGAGAGACGAACTAAAATAGCCTGTCTAGTATTTGGCATCAATGGTGACCTCAATAAAAAACAACTGCTTTAAGTGTCTTTTGCAAATCTCTGGTAAAAATCCCAAATGGGGCCTTAACGATCACACAATTTAAACCAAACAATGTACATGAATCACATTCTTTTGTAATGATTTCTTCCACTCTGACGCTACTGAATGAAATGCTAATGATCCTCAGCAACTTGGCACATTCACAAAATACATGTAGACAATGAGTAAATTAAATGTATTAAGACAAAAATATTACCTTCCAGTATTATTGTACACAAGGCCAGATAGCTCAGGCCCAAGGCAAGTTATTATAAGACTAGCTAATATAACAGTTGGTGTTTGATAGCTTGCTCCGCTTTAACTCATTGAGTGCTTTGTGCACGCTACGTATCCTACTATAACATGCCACACTCGTGCTCGCACGCCTACTATTGATTGCTTTGTGCTTGCATTGTTTCCTACCCTCGCCTGCTTCGTGCATGACTGCACACATTCGGAATTACAATAATTGGTACGCCGTTTTGCATTGTATTGCGCATCGCATGCACACCGTAATTAGTACTATTGTGTGAGGTGCGAACTCTGCTTTATGACAGACAAACTTACACGGTTTACATTCGACTTTTTAGAGTATTTCTACATTTTTTACAAGATATGGCTCCGCCTCTGAGAGGGAAGAGACCTAGGTTTTTTGATCCATACAAAACACTCCACAAAATGGAACTACTTGATACAACTCATATTTTAGCGGTGAAGATTATAACCAATCAATATAATGAGGACACCATTATAAGGAGTATGAAATTTCCTACAACTTTACTACACAATATTTTGTGGATAAACTAATCGTTAGAGGGTTACAAGCAATTGTAATCATGACTATTGAAAGGAGTGAATACGCCTCGCGATCCCAAAATCAATGTGGCACAGAAGGGGTTTGTGGCTGGCACAGGGGATTAGCATCAGATTAGCACTGTGGCATTGGGTTAGTAGTGTGCGTGGCATGTTAAGAGTTAAAGGAAACCAAACCCCAAAAAGAGAAGCAATCTTATTGGAAAGAGTAAAACAAGAAGAACAATTTAAAAACAAGTTTCATCAAAATCGGTTGTGAAATGAGCAAGTTATGGACGTTTAAAAAGTCTTGTTATATTTTCTATGGGGATCCTAATATTGGCAAACATGCTTCAAAATGGCTGATTTTGTGGACAACTCTCTATTTGTTTTGTACAGAGATTTTCTCCCTTATTTACATATTTCACATTATCTCCTCCTGACCTTGACATACTGTATGTGGTGTGAATTACATTTTCCCATGACATATGTTGTGCTCAGATGGAGGCAAGAAGCAATTTGAAAGATAATAGGGAAAATCTCAAAATTTGTGTACAAAACAAAAGGAGAGTTGTCCACAAAATCAGCCATTTTGAAGCATGTTTGCCAATTTGAGGATCCCCATATAAAGTATAACAAGAGTTTTCAAACTTCCACAACTCACTTATTCTATAACCGATTTTGATAAAACAAGTTTTAGATTGCTCCTCTCATTTTATTCTTTCTGATAAGATATATTTTCTCCTTGTATTTTGGTTTCTTTTAAATCTGTTGTTTTTTTTTTCTTAATTCAAAGCTAGATTACCTATTGGTTTCATGATGGGTAAACATCTTGTAGCTTCCAGGATTATTTTCCGATGAATCTCTTCTACAATACCTATATCCATCAAATCTTGCTCTTCAATAATACTCCCACCCTGTAAAGATAAGAACAATCATTTTATTTGGCACAAAAGTGATATTAAAGATAAATGCCAGTTGTGGTAACGATTTCCCAATGAGTTTGTACAGAATCCAATGAAATGACCACCAAAGTGTGTTTGTATAAATAAAAAGTATGTGCCAAAGGATTCTGAAAGAAATTGTGTAATTGCTGAAAAATTAGCAAATAAGCATGGGATTTGGGTCGAGCGTCAGGCCGACATTCAAAGCAATAATAATACACTGTCCCACGTGCGCTTATCTGTGTTGGTGATCTTCAGTGTGAACATTTTTCAGCGTAGATTTCAAGATTTCACAAAGTTCAGTTTATGTAACTGTACCAGATCTAGATCCTTGATGATGTAGTGACAATTAAGCTTGGTTTAACACACTTTCTTGTGAAATCAGTGTTTACTGCAACTACTTTCATTTATCTTTAAAAACAGTAATAACAACTCAAATGATGATACTACTACCAATTATTGATGTTTATAATTAATAACTAATGTTTGAGATATGACAATAGTTGATATACAGGTACAATAATGAAACCCTAAATCTTATAATTTAATGACTGATTAATTTCTCACTATGCTTGAATTCATCTGTATCATTCATCATCTTGGATATATGTCAAACTTATATTTGTGTTATCATGTTGATTTATGAATGTTGTAATTTTGTATCTATTTTTATGATCTGTTTATGTATGCATGTAAAGCAAAGGAATTTACACCCATTTTTTAATGCATCCATGTCAAAACGCCTTTTTCATACTGAATTTCACTATCATACTTCCTTTCATTTGATAATGCATGTGCGAGAGAGAATGAATTTACTACTTACAATAAAATCAAGATGATCAAATCCGTTTGCAATGAGCATGTTTTCATACTGGCCGAGATTCAAACTGTCCAACCATGCACCAATACTCTGGGGCCTTCCTGGACCTGCAGGAATTATAACAAAGAAAATTACAGGAAAATAGATTTCCTAAGGTTAAGAAGGAACACCTATTCCACCTCATCTGACCGCCTAAACTTTTCCTACATGCATTCCCCTCTGAACTGCCATGATAATTGAGACAAAGAACGATACAACTTGCATGAACCATTTACTTATCTAATTCGTCCCCTTCCCCCTCACTTTTCCAATTGCCCTATAAAAACTATCATGGAGGGGGGGAGGGCAGATTGTATTACCCCCCCCTACTTCTCATTTTCCCCACTTTTTTCTTAACACCCCCCCTACTTTCACTAGGGCCATCTGCAACAATTTCAAATTAGCGCGCTATTTCTGTTCCGGAAAATTATCCCGATCTGAACAATCTCGAGATTATTTGCAATGGAGACGCAATTATCGCGCTAGTTCGTAGGATTAATCTCGAGATTGCAATCCAAAGTCAACTTGGGATTATTTGCAGAATAGCACACTATCTTACGAATTATCGCGCTAATTCGTAGGTGCATATGCACTCGGGATTATTTATTCACTGCGTCGGACCATAATGCATCGATGCCTCGCTCGAGCAGGAATCGCTCTTCTTGCCATGGTGGAGACGGGGTTTCTTAAATCTCAAGATTTATCGCGAAGAGGGTCGATCAGGATAGAATCTCGAGATTGAGCAAACTTCAGTTGGTGCAGCACCGCCTATTGGGACATATAGTGTAAAGGAGGAAAGAGATATATTCTATAACCTTTTTTTATTCTACTGACAGTAACTTATGTGTAACTTTTCACTGCAGCCATGGATTAATTCTAAGTCCTTTTAATATGAAGTATTGGAGAGAGGGAGAAAAAAAGTATTGTATTGAAGCCACCTTTACAACCTCCTTCCCTCCTCACCTTTCATAAGGACAGATGAAAAATAGATAGAGAGATTGCCTTACCTTCAAACATCTTTTCAAAGTCTTGTTGGTATTCTCGCACATAGACAGACTCCCGTACTAAGCCTGCCCCAAAAGAGTTCATTATACTCTCGATCTAAATAAAAAAAACAAAATCATACAAAATAATTTGTTCAATACAAAACATGAATTTATCTTTGAAACAAGATTTTTAAGCAACATATTGTGGAATAGTTTCAGAAGCAGATGTCTCACCCTAATCAGTTTTATCGGGAGGAAAGTCTTGTGGGTCATCGTGATTCAGATTGCTTTTCGCGTCCCAGGTACAGGTGACGCCAAACAAATAATAATATGTCACGCTAGTATATCTAAAACATAATTCCATAAAATATGTATGTACGACAATCTATATGTAGGACCCTCATGAAATTTTCTGTCTTTGATTTCTTGTTCTTTTGACAGTCTGTAATGTTCTGAAGGAACCAGGACTTGATCAGTTTATAAAGTGAAGTAACACATGAGATAAATGGGGTGGGACATACAAAAACGTTGATCATTTTATGGAATTACCTGGGATCATAAAAATCATCTACTTAGTTCTGGTTTTAATATAATTTCCTACAATCAATATCTTCAACACTGTCATTCAGAATTATATTTTGTTGGTAACTCTGCTCAATTGACCTTTCAATGTGCATGACTTATTTCTATAATTGTTCCCATCACCAACCGAAACGTTGATCATGATCAGTTCTTTTTATTATCACCATCAAAATCATTATCATTATTAAGCAGAATAGACTATATCTATACTGTATAGTGGCTGCACTATACAAATTTATCATATCATTATTATTATTATCAAAAGTATTATCATCCCATTAACTATCATCATCATCACCATCATCTCATCATCATCACCATCATCATCATCATCACCACCATCATCATCATCATCAACATCTTCATCATCATCAACATCATCATCACCATCATCATTATCCCTATCATCATCATTGCAATCATTATTAATCATTATCATTACAAGTATCATTATCCCAGTAACTATCATCATCATAACCATCACCATCATCATCACCATCATTATCACCATCACCATCATCACCATCATCATCACCAACATCATCATCACCATCATCATCATCACCATCATCATCATTATCATCACCATCATCATCATCACCACCATCACCATCACCATCATCATCATCACCACCATCACTATTACCATCACCATCATCCTCATCATCATCATCACCACCATCATTATCATCACCATCATCATCATCCTTATCATCATCATCATCAACATCATGATTATCATCATCATCATAAGCACTATCATTCATTATCATTATCATCACCATCATCATCATAACTAACCTGATCCCATTCTGATGAGTCATCTAGACTTCCTACGACGGACTCGTCCCCCTTTGCCTTCCCGAGCCCATCGCTCAACGTCCCGTTCATCACCGACATCCTGCCAGCGAGGGCGCCAGAGCGCTCAATGCCCGGGTAGAGGCGTGAGAATCGATCTTGTTGTGACAAGGAGAAGGTACGGCTACCACGGTTCGAACCATATATTAAACCTGAAAATGCCCAGAAAAAGGTAAAACAACTGTTAATAAATGATTTCATATTATTTTGATATTTTGTACATTTACATTCCATGTGTAAAAGTTACTTTTTATTTATCTAGGTGAATGTAGTTGACAGACTTAACTGAATAGACATCACAGATGCAAATACAAAAACCATGAATCAAAAAGTGATGTCTATCAATAAAAAATATTGATTTTGATCTGTCAGTCTGTCAAGATTGTACATAACTATCAGCCGGAAACATTCTTTCTAAGCAGTAGTCTTGCAGCATTTTACTTCTCGCTGTTATGTATATCGCACGTAGTGTATGACACCGTACATGTAGATCATTTGAATAAGGCAAAACACTGATTTAGCAAAAAGACATTTCACCACTGGCTTTATCCCAAACAAATGGGACACAGTGATTCCTTGTCTTGGAATTCAAGAATGTTGTGGGGTAGTACATACAATGAAAAGCCTCATCAAATTCATCAGGTGTTTCAATGAATTTCATTCATGGTGAAATATACAAGTCAAGGTCATCAGTGGAAGATGGACAAGAGCATAGTCTGATCTTGCATGCTAATGTACTTGAGTGTCACTGTGGACTAAAGATGCATTCTCTTTACGTTCAATCTCACTTCAACTTGATGCATACAGCTACAGAAAGTCAGCTTGAGATATCATACACATGTAAAAACAAGTGCGAAATCACAGTTTACACATTGTCCAGCGAACAAGAACTCTTTCTATTCATTTTTGTCCTCATGGAAATTTGTACTGGGATTTTATTTGACCAAGGGCAGAACCAGGATTTTCGATATGGGGCTATTTTCAAAATGGGGGGCATTTTTGTACAGATAAAAATTAACAACCCCCCCCCTCTCCATTCAAATGCTCATAACTATCTCATTATGATTTTTCTCAAACTTTCTTTGTTCTTATTATTTTATTGTTCTGTTTCGACACAAGCCTACTTGTTCCAAAGGTTTCATTCCCCTAAAAAAAAAATGTCTTCTGCATACAACCTGCCATTTGCCCTACAAAGCACATAGTCTCCAGGCACAGACCCTGGTTTGTTTGCAATTTGCATAGACAGTGCATAATACAGAGTCTGAATTAGCGAGACTAGATTGAGTAGATTCGCTTTGTAATGTGGCTGGCTCTATCTATCTTGACACAGACAGACTGAGCCTTTGGCGTCTAGTCTTTACTCTAGACCTGTTATTGGTTCAAGTGTCACATATGAGTCTGTGCTTGAAGACTATTTGCACACTCCATCTATTGCTTACTATAGGTATGGTGTGGTTTAATTTCTTAATCCAAGGGGATTACCCTTAATTATTGGTGATGATGTACCTGAACCCACATTCTTTGGCCTCACATGACCTAATAGAATGTGTAGAACAGTACAGGGGGGCTCATACCCAATAGATCACAAAAAATACCTGTTCTCTTGCCAGTGCTGAAGGAAGACCTGCATGGTCTTGTTGCATAAAAGTAACCTTGCCATTGAATGGTTGATACTATGGTAACGATGCTCATCAACCAATCAACATTAAGGACTCCAAGAAAGTTAGTATGGGATGGCAAAGTTACAATAACAGTAACTTTGATGCAATGGGGCCCCAGGTTAAGGTTATTGTAACTCTGTATTCTTTATGTATTAAAAATGCTGAATGAATGATATCAATATTAATAGTAAAAAAACAACTCTCTGGTTGTTGGCCTCATAAGGCTGACAAGATAAAGCCAAAAAATAGTCTTCAAGTACAACGAGGATTAAAAATTTATTACAACAGAGAATCCATGAATGATTGAAAAAATAACATACCATTACAGATTGTTCATATCAAAGTGCATGTATCCAAGTGCAGAGCCAATGTACCAATGCAAAGCTTATACAAAGAGACAGAGATGATCCAACTGGGTTTGATTTTGACAGCCAGCAAGTTCAACATCCACACCATCACACGATAATCACTACCGTTTGTCACATTCAACTCCGATAATTCCAGTAAACCAATCAAAGACAAACATCAAATGAACATTCGGACCTGTTCCAATTTACTCCAATCGCTAGGCATCTTCAACTGAATGATGTGCAAGTGAACTCGAAAAGAACATGGGAACCAACTTTGACTGCGAGGGAAGCTACTGTGCAATAACCACTTCCTAAATTCCGTTAAAAAGCCACCAACATTATTGCACGCTTCACGTCTGTTTTCAAAGAGCATTTATTGACACAGCTTTGAGAATTTACACAAGCGACATGTTCAATGATCAAAGGTTGAAAAATGAATAATTAGGATAAGCCAGACTGATGGATTGATGACTGTTGGGGAAATTCTCTCTATAGATCACATTCACACCTCTCAAATCTTGAAAATACCTGGTATTTTGCCCAGAAATAGCCTCGTCACACAACAGTTTCTTAACCCTGGACCATTATAAACCATTATTGTCAGCACCATACTATTATTTTCCCCTTTTGCAAGGGCTACATTTTCTGCCTAATTCTGACTGAGGAAAAACTTATTGTTTTTTATACACAAAATTCAGTAACCGTAATTAAGGAAAATACGCTAAAACTAGTAGGTACTTTTCAAAATGATAAGAATGTACACAATTTCATAACTTTCTATAAGGTTACCAGGATAGTTGTTGAGTGAAAGCTAAGTATGAGAATTTTATTTGGCTGGGGCAAGTGTGAAATGAATGACTCAGGTATTAAATGGGACGACTGATCAGGTTCTTGTATATTTACAGGTATTTTTCTGACTGAGCTGGTGTGAAAACCCCCAAAGCATAGTTTTTAAAGGAAGAATAAGTATTTGCAAACATACATGTATATCAGATAAAATAAAAACAAAGTTCACATTGTGTATGCTTTGCTATTTCATGCATAAGAGAGATATACACTAACCTATTGGTACACTCGACGCATTTAACAGATGTATGATGTATTCAATTAAAATAAATTTCTTGTTGACAGTTTTTAACATCAAGAAAAATAACTAGGAAAAGTGGGGGGGGGGGGCTTGCATTTAAGGTTATGCTTTATGTACATGTATGTATTATGTACAACTACATCATGTAGATGTTGACAATGCAAAACTTGGTGTCTGAAGTATACCATAAAACAATCCAGCAACTGAAAGTCTGCACCACAGACTATCAAAAACGGGGGAAAAGTTGCATTGACACCTTGCTATACTCCTCGGACATGAAAATTCATGAACCCCAAGTGGACGTTGGTTGACCTGCAGGAATACACCGACAAGGCTCTACGTGTACGAGGCAACAGCTCCCTCGCTTGGCCCCCTGGTTATAAAACCCAAGGTGTGAATCGATCTCCAAGCAACATCCATTTTACAAGGCACGCTGGGGCATGATTCTCATGAATACTTCATTATTTGCTACGTGCCACCTCTATTACACATGCCTCAGGAAGGGTTATGGGGATTGATAACATCCAAGATCGTTTCGTACTAAAACAGGCATTGAAAAGCTACGCAGATAATCTCTTCTTTTCTTGTGCCTCCCAACATTCAAATTAAGAAAACATATATCTATCTTCCAAAGCTGCATTACAAATCAATATTCATCTTTTCTTTTTGGAAGCAATTAGATTGATTTGTAATGACATAGATTAAAATATGTCTTTATTGTGCCTCCCTATTTAGATCAAGAATAGACCTATAATTTGTTTCTCTTCCTAAGCCATAAAAACAGAAATATCCCGAATCTCGTCCCGCTTGAGGGGGTAATTACAATGATTGTAACCACGTGAAATTGAATACTAAACTTTATTTTTTTAATCAGAACATTATGTGAAGAATGTATCCTGAAATTGTTGTTGAATTCAATGCTTGAGAAAAAGATTTATACCAAAAAGAAAAGTATACATTGTGGAAATTGTTCTGGTAGTCCTGACTTTTTTTTAAATCTACATAATTTAATTGTAAGTTTTAACCAATGAAATGTCGCTGTGTTTTACACTTTTCAGTGAAGGCACACGAAAATCATATTATTTTCAAATTGAATTAAGATTTGTTTAAAAGTCCTTTGAAAACATATATCAAAACCCTGGTGTTAAATTTTATCTTGCAATGAAATTGAATGTGAATTGAATAATTTTTATATCTAGCAAAGGTTACATGTATAAGAGGCTTTAACTTTGAATATACCAGATGAATTGCAGTCCCACGGGATTTGTGTCTAATATTTGGTGCCAATTTGGAGCGGCGGCATCTTAGAATTAGGAAAACCAATTGAACACATCCTTCCGATCTTGCGCTGTCAAGCTACAATGATCTTTGCTTGTCATGGTAGGATTGGTTTGAAGAAACATGAGAAGGTCACAAAGATTGTATGGCTTCTCATTAAAACAAATGCTATCTTTGTATGTGCTATCTATACCGGCTCACAGCAAAGGATGGACTACTTATATATGCACTATCTATTCTTTAAAGGTATGAAGTAGTAGCAGTAGTAGTATTAGTAGTAGTAATAGTAGTAGTAGTAGTAGTAGTAGTAGTAGTAGTAGTATATTAGTCTATGTAGTAGTAGTAGCAGAAGTAGTAGTAGTAGCAGTAGTAGTAGTAGTAGTAGTAGTAGTAGTAGTAGTAGTAGTAGTAGTAGTAGTAGTAGTAGTGGCATTATCTCAAAATGTGAACATCTCCCATCAGGAAAAAACGATACTGTGTATGTAAGCATGTGCCAAGTGTAAACATGAAACACAACACCATGAAAGAGTTCCATGTCAGCTTACACAAACCTGTACTATCTCACAATGCAGTTTTAGCTTTTGTGATGCATGCGAAATAAAGAGCATAATAATAAGTACAGATACGTAACCCTCTGAAGAAAATTTAGTGATAAAGAGGGATTTATAGTTGCTATCTCCAGTAGATGAGAATATATTCCACACAGATTAATCAAATACTATCATTTCATAATTACATCAAAGTTTTTGCATGAATCATTTTAAATGTTTTCACAGCAACAACTTGGTGCTGATTGGTGCACATATATGTTTTTTACATTTGCAAAAATTTCCTTAACCCAGGACTATTGGTGGGGCTAAATGGCAATTTAGCCCACCTATAGTATGCATCACAGAGCTTAGCCCACTTTCTATTAACAGCGTATTTGCAAAGTGGGCTAACCCCACCTATAGTATTGGATTATTTGGCCCTGCAAGATATCAGGGCCAGCCAAGCAATTCTAAGGGTGTGTTTATGCTTCCATTGCGAGGACAGAATCAGCGATTTCAAACGTCGATTCAAAACGCCGATCATAAACGTGGTTCTGGGAGTGCTGTTTATGCTTAACTTTTCAGAGCAAATCATGATCTCCAGCTGGCTTCGCATCGTAAAGCGAGGTCAAATTGGGCGCGCCTTTTTTCGAAAGTTTTTTTCCGATTGTTGTTATTACATGGAGATAAGCATGGAGCAATACGACTGTATTGCCCGCGGATTTTCATCTCACCGGAAGCATGTACCAAATGACGTCATTTAAACACGTTTACGATCGTGGTTCTGTTTATGCTTCCCCAGAAAGCCTGATTCTGGTCAAACGACATTTACAAACGCACCTTTTTGTGAGTTTACTATCGGCGTTTTGAAACAGCGTTTAAATGAAAGTAAGCATGGACGCAACCGTGTTTTGGACTAACCACGTTTGGAAACGCTGATTCTGGCCTGAAAAGTGGAAGCATAAACACGGCCAAAGAGTGATAGTCCAGGGTTCAGATCGCTAATTTAAAATGAATCCTGGCCAAACCAAGGACATTGTTTAATATATGCCCTATACAGGAAAGTTACTGTTTACAGTAGCTCAGCCAAAGTTTTGATAAGCTAGGCCCAAGATACACAAAACGTCGAAAGTGGACTGAGGCTGTCCCGGACAAGGCTCGACCTATGTGTATCAGCTTACTTTTATTGATTGTTGGAGTCATTGGGCGATTCCATTCGTGACGTACAGGACATTTTGTCAACAATTTCTAGTCTCTTAGCTAATTGCTTGAGCAATGAAAATTATTTTTGGTCAATAATAAAGTTATAGTGGGTAGTCATGTGAAAAACTGATTACCAACAAAAAATATTTGATTATGGCTGAATTGAGGGTGAAAATGTTGTGTGTTGTACGGGACTCAGAAATGTCCCGTCCGACACGCAACATTTTCACCTCTATTTCACCCATGGACAGCATATTTTTCTTGGTTGTCATTTTTTCATGTCTACCCAGTAGTACTCTATTATTACCACAAAACAAATTGAAGTTCTTCGTTTGTTTGGACAATAGGTTGAAAAATGTTGCGAAAATAGCTGATTTTTCTAGCATCGAATCGCGCCATTGCTAATTTTAATTGCTAGCAAACAAACGGTGCATGAAAAGACAGACACATGTGTCACTTGAAATAGGCCAGGATATAGAATCTCAAAGTGGTTTGACTCGAGTCTACTTCTGGCGTGTATGAAAACCAAATTGCAGGCTTGAGGATGGTTCCAAGCAGACGTTGGAGGCGGCTTCAAGCCTGACATATGCGTATCTCGAGCCACAGTAAATACCTTTACACATAGCAGGAATAGCAAGGATTCTACACAGAGTACACTCTATATGTGGCAGACAGGTGCGGCATAATTACCTCTACTGAGAGAGTACTGTCCGTTCATTGCTTCTTATTAAGGTGTCAATTAGATACAACTGACACATTGGGAATAATTTCATTTCACCTACTGTATTACCTACTGAATTTTGCAATTCCCTAGTCTCTGTACAGGGAATAGCCATGCAGTTCCTTATGGGTTAATCTGTTGTCTAGTGAGTTCTCTACTGTTTCATTTATAAATCCTTCATATGGAATACATGTCTTCCTCCTTCAATTTTACCCTAATTAATGGCTTTCGTTTGTCTCTTTCCTAAAAAAGCAAGTATTATTCCATACAATCCACTCTTTAATCTACATGTATTGTTATTGATTCAACATTTGTTAAATATATATTTATGTTAAAATGTTCATTACGTTTGATAAAGGTATATACTTTTAGTCTACTCCTAACCTTCCCCTACAGAAATTTAAGCGTGCCGCTTGCTAGTAACTAGCATGCGACTAGCAGGGGCTCGCTTAATAAGCGAGTGCATGCTAACGAACAGTCCCTGCTCGCTAAAAGATCGCTGAACTATTACTCTGCACGCATATTACACGCTTATTAAGCTAGCCGCATGCTAGTTACTAGCGTGCCGCAAGCTTGCGCAAGCTAGTCGCACGCTTGCCGCAAGCTTGAAAATTTCTGTAGGGGAATTTCCCCGTTCCAGCTTTTGACATTACTTCTCCCTCTGTATACTTTTATCTGTGTATCTCCTTTCCAATATTAGTATACTTTGTTATATTTTTTTACTGTTTTGCTTGTGTGTTTACTGAAATTTTACTCTGTACAAATTCATGTAATCAGCCTTTGGCGGCTATTTGACGTTTTATCACAATAAGTACCATTTATCTATCTATCTAATTCTTACAGGCAATTACAGGGTGCACCGGGTACCAGTATGCAATGGGTTCATCTGATGCCTACTTATATGCAATACCCACAGGCTCTGTACAGGGATCACCATATTCAAGTGGGCAATGGGTTAAGGAAACTGTAAATAAAGCATCTTCAATGGGTAATGTTGCGGTGTAGGTGATTCGATTCCATTCCGACTCCAAAACAAAAAAAACATACTTTCAAAATACAGAGTAGCTCAGGAAACACTCAGGTCAAGGTCTAGATGAATGGACAATGACACACAAGAAAGAAGGACAAGTCCATCCCGACAAAAAGATCATTTGAATAAAAAGAGAAAATCCAACAAGTATAACACTGAAAATTTCATCAAAATCGGATGTAAAACAAGAAAGTTATGACTTTTCAAAATTTTGTTTAATTTCACAAAACATATATGCACATCCTGGTCTGTATGCAAATGAGGAACCTGATGACATCATCAACTCACAAATTCTTTTGTCTGTTATTACACTGTATATGAAATATTCTAATTTTCTTCTCTTTGTCAAGTGAAACACTGATAAATTCTATAAAATTAATACTATATGGTTCAGTCAAGTTGGTCCTTATTGTAAAATCGGTAAGTAAAAAATAAATATTGTATATTTCAAACAATAGAAAACAAAAGAAATAGTGAGTGAGGGACATCATCAACCGTCTCATTTGCATGTCAATGAGATGTGCATATCACTGTTTGTGAAAAATAAGCGAAACTTTAAAATCTAAAAACTTTCTTATTTTACATCCGATTTGATGAAATTTTAAGCATTATGCTAGTTTGATAATTTCTCTATTTATTAAAATCAACATTTTTGTAGGGTGGACTTGACCTTTATTGCTTTCCTGCATGCAGAACAATATCACATGTAGTCAAGCATAGCACCTTCCTGCTAATTAGACAATCTAATGATGTTCAGAAGAATTTCAAATCCATGTGGACTATAAAAGTCTAGTAGAAATCATGCATATTTTACTTTAAAGCACATAAATAGAGACATCTAAAATGACAAGCGCTATACAAACAACGCAATATTTTGCTAATTACTGAGAAACTATTCATTTTCTAACAGAACCACTTGTCACTTATTTTAATTTTGAGACATAAAAAGCTTAAGTTTAAATGATTTTTTTCACCTTCTTCAAACTAATTTTGTGATAATTTTCACAGATGGATTTCATGTTTAAATACTCCTTTGATAGAAAATAAACTAAAAAGTGTGAAGTTGGGGTATAGGTAGGGGCCAAGAAGATGCTTTCTTGCAGAAGTGAAATGCAATCAGAGATATATCAAGATCAGTCTTATGCGATGACATTTGATTCAATCGACTACCTGTGAGTCATGATCCTGAATATAGCCGACTGGGATTGCCGGATGGTATGGCCAGCCAATACCAAGACCATATGAGATGAGAACCGGAGACTTGAGGGTAGTCTTTGCCCTCAGACCCAAGCAAAACTCCAAGCCATCATTCCATTTATAGGCACTTTAACAACTTTAAATTACATTTCATGATCTTACTTTGGGGCTGGGGGATGGGGAAAGTGACACTTTGACCCTATATTTTCTGGGTCATCATATACTGCATCATTTTGCTCCCAAATTTGATCTGTAAGAGCAGCCTATCTACTAGAAGTGAATGCACTTTCCTGATGCTGTATTCAGGCAAGGAAAAATGTTGGCTATTAGTCTCTGCCATCAGACTAAACAAAACAAACTGTTGGATTGCATGTATATACCTGAGAAGTTATTGACACCCCAATCAATTATAAAGTGCAGTCCTCATAAGTATACATGAATTCTTCTTAGACCATATAAGATTTCATCTGGTAACATTGTTTGTAACTTTGTATGATAATCATTATTGCCGAAAAATCTGTAGAGGTCTGATTTGAAAGACTACACATCATACCGAACATTCAGACCAAGTACATAGCGAAATGAAATGAATTCTTTATGCATCGTGGATGCTTACATGTTCCGCTCGATGAGGCATGAATGTATTCCCCATGCACTTTTCTGCTCCAATTGTTTCTATTAATTTTCAAAAAGATGTCAGACTAGTATGCGTACTATCGAATCTCAATGACTTAGACATACTGAACAAATGTTTGCATACAAATTGCAATCAAAATAAATCATGAATAGCAAAAGACAACCTAGTCTTAAAAATAAAATCTGCACTTCATTTTCTGGTGATATCTAAACTCATAAATAGTGCATGCATGTAACTTGCAGAACCCTCAGAAATTTGCCCTAGTCATGAAATTATGCAAATGCTTGTCCACAGATGCATGTGCCCCAATGGTGACCACATGGAATGCTCCCCAGGGAGTGGATAATGTGCATAAATTGTGTGCAAGAATGACTAATGAAAATCTCATGTGAGGGGTTATCATAGTTATGTAAGCAGAGCCCTCAGAAATTTGCCCTAATCATGAAATTACATGTATGCAAATGCTTGTCCACAGATGCATGCGCCCCAATGGTGACCACATGGAATGCTCCCCAGGGAGTGGATAATGTGCATATATTGAGTGCAAGAATGACTAATCAAAATCTCATGTGAGGGGTTATCATAATTATGTAAGCACTTTAGATATGCATAAGATATGAACATGGCCTGGTACATGTAGGTCCATGGTATTAAACACCTTTTGAATAATCAAATTATCATCATTATTAATCAAACATCTGTCTGTAAAGTTCATATTTTGAAGTGCTGAGTACTTATGTTTTCAGTCCCATCCATTAATATCTGTGTCTGGAGCATGTGACATCTCATGTTTCCTGAATGTTGAATGATTGTTTATTGGGGTGTGACAATGATATATATCAGTAGCCCCTTCATGTAGTGGGTCGTTAATTGATGGATCAATCACACATCAACTGTGACATTCCGCTGATGATGTGATATATCATCACATCAACAAGATCATGGCAATAGGAGAGGGGTAAGGTGGAGTGAAGGGGGAGCACGGAGAGATGGAGAAAGGGGGGAGGCAAAATATGTGGAAAGAAGGAGGGGATAAAGGGAAGGAAGGAAGGAAGGAAGGAAGGAAGGAAGGAAAGAAAGCAAGAAAGAAAGCAAGAAAGCAAGAAAGCAAGAAAGCAAGAAAGAAAGAAAGAAAGAAAGAAAGAAAGAAAGAAAGAAAGAAAGAAAGAAAGAAAGAAAGAAAGAAAGAAAGAAAGAAAGAAAGAAAGAAAGAAAGAAAGAAAGAAAGAAAGAAAGAAAGAAAGAAAGAAAGAAAGAAAGAAAGAAAGAAAGAAAGAAAGAAAGAAAGAAAGAAAGAAAGAAAGAAAGAAAGAAAGAAAGAAAGAAAGAAAGAAAGAAAGAAAGAAAGAAAGAAAGAAAGAAAGAAAGAAAGAAAGAAAGAAAGAAAGAAAGAAAGAAAGAGAAAGGGAATGAAAGAGTGAGAAAGGGAATAGCAGATGAAAGAAAGTGAGAAGCTGGAAACAAAGGAAAGAGAAAGAGTGTGAAGAGGAAAGGAGATGAAAAAATGTGTGTTCAGGGACAGAAAAAAAGGAGGAAGAGGAATGAGACAGAAATCTGAGAGTTGGAGTGTCAGAAGAATAAAAAAGCTAGAGACAAAGAAAAAGGGTAATGGGAAAATTGGGGGGGGGCATTGAAACTTGAACCAGGGGGTAGGGCTCAGACAGCATATAAATTGAAAGGGAAGGAGAGATGGAAGTGTGGGGGTGTGAGAGAGAGGAAAGAAATAGGAACATGTATATTCATATCTACTGTAGATGTCAGAGTGCCTGATTTGTGTAAAAATAAAAAGGAGGTATTTTTGACATGACTGAGGCATGTTGCATTTATTTCTGTATGTATATCTTTGCCAAAGTAGCCAATCAAAACCAGAGCTTCCATTAAATTTTCCTTGGAAACACAAAGTTACCATAGCTAAAAGTGCTAATAAGATAATTGACAAAGGGTATAAGAAACTGAATAAAACATAATTCAAATAAAAAATAGTTACAGAACAAGAAATATACTTATCAATGAAGCAATAAAAATATTAGAGATGGAAAATATAAGGAAACAGATCCAACAGACCAACATTAATAAACAAAGGAACAATGGAACATTGACAGACGTGAAAACAGATAAAATGAGAACTGACAATACCATTACCATTTTACTATTTATTTTTTATCATCATTAATATTTTCATCATCCCACCACCATCACCATCATTATCATTATTGCTTTGTTATATAAGTACACGTACTGTATCACCATAATTGCCCGAATTCACAAAGGTGTTTTTTAATCGGTTGAACCCATGGTTTATGCAGATTTCCTGTATAAATTGTGCGTATTTACCAGGCGGATGTTTCATAAAGCTGTTCGTAAGTTAAGAGCGACTTTAAGAACGACTGGTGATCCTTTCTTATGGTAAATGATATTCACCAGTAAAGGTCAAGTCCACCTCAGAAAAATGTTTATTTGAATCAATAGAGAAAAATCAGACAAGCACAATGCTGAAAATTTCATCAAAATCGGATGTAAAATAAGAAAGTTATGACATTTCAAAGTTTCGCTTATTTTCAACAAAATAGTTACATGAACGAGCCAGTTACATCCAAATGGGAGAGTCGATGATGTCACTCACTCACTATTTATTTTGATTTTTATTGTTTAAATTATACAATATTTCAAATTTTACGAATTTGACGATTAGGACCTTCTTGCCTGAAGCACAAAATGTTAAAATAATGGAATTCCACGTGTTCAGGGAGGAATGAAACTTCATTTCACATGACAATGACGAGAAAATAAAAATATTTCATATTTCATATAATAAAATACAAAAGAAAAAGTGAGTGAGTGATGTCATCAACTCTCTCATTTGCATGTAACTTTTTATTTTTATTGTTTGAATTATACAATATTTCAATTTTTACGAATTTGACGATTAGGACCTTCTTGCCTGAAGCACAAAATGTTAAAATAATGGAATTCCACGTGTTCAGGGAGGAATGAAACTTCATTTCACATGACAATGACGAGAAAATAAAAATATTTCATATTTCATATAATAAAATACAAAAGAAAAAGTGAGTGAGTGATGTCATCAACTCTCTCATTTGCATGTAACTGGCTCGTTCATATAACTATTTTGTTGAAAATAAGCGAAACTTTAAAATGCCATAACTTTCTTATTTTACATCCGATTTTGATGAAATTTTCAGTGTTATGCTTGTTGAATTTTTCTCTTTTTATTCAAATCAAGTTTTTTTTGGGGTGGACTTGTCCTTTAATGTTCACTGGTGATTATTTAGCGCGTAAGAAAGGTTCACCAGTCGTTCTTAAAGTCGCTCTGAACTTACGAACAGCTTTATGAAACTGCCCCTAGGTATATTAAAAATGTCTAATGCTGATGCCACGCCTTTGTCACAGTGTACCACATTGATGCCTGTTGCCATGGTTGTCCATAATCCATGTGCTATTTTATTCATGAGTCCACTGTTTAAAATTAATGAGTCCACTCTTCAAACAGTGGACTCATGAAATAAATGGCGTACTCAATCATGCAACAGGCGTCAATTTGGCTCACTGTGACAAAAGCGTGTATCAGCGTTAGACAATTTTTAATATATCTGCATGAACCATGGGTTCTACCAATGGTTATAAAAGCCTACTTTGCGAATTTGGGCCAATGTGCCTATAAGTCTTGGAATGTTGTTATGACCCCGAAACCTCTGCAGATTTACAAATATAAACGCATTTTAAAGTTTGGCTTTGTAGAGTGTAGGAAAAACAACCCCAGGTACAATCATAAAATAATAGTTTGGATTGCGTTTTTTTTTATAAAGACTTGTGTGATATTGAAAGAAGAAACTAGATTCAATTCCAAATCAAGTTTTTATCCATCAAATGTACATTCGTGGTAGATTTGCATTCAATTAGAACTCAATTCTGACAGCCCCCCCCCCCCCCCCATCATCTTTATTTTGAACCTTGCGCTTGATTTGCAATTGAATTTAAGTTTCTTGCAATGCCCAACTATGAGGATGAATAAAGTTGATTGCAACTATGGAAGGCCAATGATGCCAAAAGTTTTTCCACAAAGTCCGGCCACACTTAAAATGAGTATTAAAACAAATCTATGAGGTCAACTCATGCATTTTACAAGGATTTTAATATCTTTTATTTAATATGAAATCGATCTTTTCAGAGAATTACTTTATAAAGGAATTTCATTGGGAGCTGAAGTCATCAAAATAACATTATCAGTGACATGAATGATCCCTCATATTTGAAAACAAATTCAGTCAATATTAGTCTTGGTTTAACACACCTGCTGGTTATAAGAAATAAAGAATAGGAATTGGATAATAGTATAGGGGTGGGGTATAAAAGACTGCACATAAGCACAAAGATATGCTGGACGTTGATATACATGTAGTAAATGAATGCATGGAAATGGAGGAGGAATGCATGTATATGAATACATTTACAGGGAATTATGATCATCATATTTTTGGTTAAATTTTAATGATGTGTGCCTCAGAGGGAAATATCTTAGGAGGAAAAGTAAAATAAAACATACATGTATAATATCAGAATTATATAATATGGCTGTTATCATGCAGGGAAAAAGAAATATAGAAGAAAAAGAAGGGCCCGTCAAATTACATGTGTTAACAAACTACCACCATCAAGTACAGAAAGGATTAAATTCAGTATAGAGATGAAAGCGACAAGTTTTAACCCAATTGACAAACGATCATGAGGTCCAATTTACTCCAGTCAAAAAATGGTTACTGCGTACTAAAGTGTCATTATAAACTTGGCAGTCTTCGCTCCATGGACAATTTTTTTTTACATTTGTCTGACCTGTTGTATCGCAATATGGTGGTGGGCGATAAAATTTTGTGAAAACTGACTTAACATAATTATCATCTACATTGTATGCAGGAGCGGATCCAGGATTTTCCAAAAGGGGGGAACATTTTCCCAAGGAAAAATTTGACAAGCAATAAAAAAGAGTTTTAACCAAATATTAAGGACAATTAGTCCATGAAAAAATTTGACAAGCAAAAAAAAGTCTTCACTTCCAAGGGGGGGGGGCACACTTGTCTTTAACAACATTTTTACATTACAGATTTCAACTGTGCCTCTCAAAACTTTGCCCTGCCCTCAACTTTGCCCTCCCCCCCTGGATCCGTCAGTGATTTATATGTTTGCACTACATGTGCAAAAAACCGGGGGAAGGGTGATAAAAACTTTACACCAAATATAGCACCTAGCTTCCCATTGATTTTGTGAAGAAAAATAAGAAGACCGAGAGGTTTCAGATGATTGATAGCGATCAACTGGGAATTTCAGGAAAGGTGCTAGAGATATAGAAATTAGACAGCTGAATGGGAATGTTATTTCTTTTTTTATAAATAAATACCTGAGAATGGACTTCTTATAGATCCTGGATGGGATTGGATGCAAGCAAAACAAAAACAAAAAAACACACAAAATGTCAAGCAATGTTAATACAAACAATACATGAAATTGATGAACGTGATGATGTTATAACAGAACGTGTACATAGTAAAACGCTGTTTACTTTTTTTAACGCTGTATACTAACATTTACAGTAGTTGTTGAAACAGTTTTAAACAAATGTTCAATATCATGAACAATAAAGTTTAATATTTCATATCTAATAATCAATGTATCAAGCATGGTTGTTTAAACTGTTAAAAAACTAGTGTAGGGCTCATATAGTAATGAGTTTTGTATATAATTTAAACAGCATTTTACTCTGTATACATCTTCCTCAACTATCAAGCAACAAATATTCTACCTACACTACATCACGATACTATGAAGCGTTATTCCCTGACCAGGAAAATGGCGGTATCTGAGTGATCTTCCCTTTGAAAGATGTACGTTTCTACAGATATTGCAACAGAAACTACATTTTATTGGGTAATGGAAACTATGTTTTATAATGCAATAAAAACTACAATTATCTACAGCCTCCCTGATTATCAGGCTTATACACAGAGAGATCAGAGAAGAACACACTGTAAGCATTAATACTAAAACCTATTCAAGAAAGCATTAAGCATTTTTGATCACTCACATACATGTAATTTGCACAAAAGAAACTTTTACTTGTGCAAAAAACAATAACTTGTATCACCTGACATTATTTTAACTAGTAAAGCAACCTTCATGTAACTACATTTATTACAACATTGATTTGGCATACATGTAGCAAGTGAGATGAATTTTCTTTGAATGATTCTCGTCACAAATCTTGTGAATGATTTTGCAAATCACATGACCAAAGCAGCCTGTTCACTACACTAATATAAGAATGTGTTAAAGGGAAATTCACCCTGAAGACAGGTTTGCTGTGAAAATAGCAGAAAAGGTAATAAAATATATTGGTAATGGTTTGAGGAAAATTCATTAAAGATTAACAAAGTTATTAGAATTTTAAGTTTTGGATTTGTGACATCTTAAACGAGCAGCTGTCCCGTATGTTATAATATGAATTGCATGAATTACTTTTTTTTATTCATGATGACTTGCTTTTGTTTTCTTTATAGGAATAGGTGCAAAATGATTGTCTGTTGTTATAATGAAGGTACAATACAATGAAAAAACATTTTCAATATTCTGAGAAAAATTATATTTCTTTTATTTTTTACCACACGATATGAAGGAATGCTGCTCGCATATGACGTCACAAATCAAATAAATAAAATTCAAACAACTTTTTCATTCTTGGATGGATTCTTCTTATAACCTTCAGCAATATTGATTATTACCTTTTCTGCTATTTTTACAATAAACTTTTTTCAGGGTGAGCTTCCCCTTTAATATGCATTGATGAAAATATGAAGGTCCATTACCATATCAAAAGATTATGTACATGCACTGTAAAAACTGTGGTGTTAAAACTGACACCAATTGGTGTTAATAGAGGACCACACCCCGAGGTGTTAAAATAACACCCTAGGGATTGAACATAACACCAAAGAGTGTAAATGTAACAACCATAGGTGTTGTGATAATACCTATAGGTGTATAACTAACACCACCAATTTAACAACGGTGTAAAATAACTGGTGTGGTCCTCTATGTACACCGGTTAACACCACAGTTTTTGCTGTGTGTCCTCTCTAAATACAAAAGAACTATTGAATCTAGTCCCTAATCACACTCTTCACAGAGTGACACTAGGGACCCATCCCTGTGGAGTGAATAAGGGTGCGTTTATGCGCCACTTTTTTACCCTTGAATCATGATCTGAATCATGATTCCAGTCATGATTCTGTAGAATCACGATTGCGTTTTAATCAAAAGTGAAAGTAAACGTCTTTCAAATCACAAACATGAAACGCGGAAAAAGGGGCGTTTGGAAAGTCGTTTCTGTAGAATCACGAACAAAAAAGGTCGTGATTTGAATCATGATTCTATGACCTCACTGTGTCGGGCTACTTTCGGTTTGAATCTTGCCAAACTCAAGGTGCTCTATATGCTCATTGTACATGATTATGTACTGTGCATGTATTTCTTGTCATATACAAGTTCTGTGTTGGTCATCGCATCATCCACTACTTTTCATTTTTTGGTCATGTCTTCAACTTCTAGTAAATGAATAAATCTAGTGCTAGTAAATGAATAAACTGGACAGACAATGATCTCAGTTGTTGTTGAGTAAACAGTATCAATATTAAATTGGATCTACGCTGAAATCCACTTCCGAACACCATTTTGGATAAACCAACAAGATGAATAGCAGCATATGGACCTTATGATAGAAGTAAACATAATGAGGTATAGACTGAATTCTGGAAGCAAAAGGTTTTCCGAGAGCCAAAACACGTGCGAAAAACTTCCTCTGTGATTCTGCGCACTAGTGATGCGCACTGGATTGGCCCGAATCTGAGGAGAAACAGCATTGGAATGAAGGTCGTCTAAACGCTGATTCTGTGATATTGTGATTCATGTTTGTGTTTTAAATCATGACTCAAATCATGATTCTTGAGGTTGCATAAACACAGCCATATACATCCTCATAGAGTGCATGATAGCTCTGTTTTGAGTGAACTGTAAATCTTATAGGACATTTTCACTCCAAAAGGGGTAAAATCCACTCTGAAAAATACAATTTAACTCTTAAAAGATTGAGATTGTCTCAAGCTGAGTGGAGTGAAAGGGAACAGGTTTATAGCTCTTTGCATTCAAATCATTGCTATCCCAACAGGCCAATTCATAAAGCATATACATGTATACAAATTTTATTTGTTTCTATTGTTCTTCAAATGATGTTGAGTTTACATGAATGGAAAAAGTAAAACAAAAAAGGAAGGAAAAGGAGATAGGAAAGCTCTCAGTCTCATGTCTAAATAAAGTCTAAGGGTGAGACTAATTCCTAAACCCCCTCCCTTCTTTCCCTTCTCTCTCTCCTCCTCGAGCTGCTAGAATTGATGGAAAGCTCACACTCTGGATCTCCCGTTACCATGACAACACCTGAAGCTGTAATCTACTATGTTTTATTCATGTGAACTCCTTGTGTCTCCCCCAAAGAGCAGGTTCATTACAGTATGGATGTACTTGAGTTTGACCAGAAAGGGCACTCAATACCTACTTCTGGAATCCTGAATTCATTCAGGTACACATCTCAGTCAAAATGCAAGTCCCCCTCATTATAATTTGGTATTAAGAATGAAAGCCAAAACAGCGGAAAGGCTCAACAGGTTTTTGTGACTTTCAAGGATTTATCATTAAAACGTAATTGCAAAACATACTAAAAATAGTACTTACTCGCTTGTGTATTTATACAGTAAAATACACAAGTTTTAAACTTAAGAATGTAAGTTGCCCAAAACAGCGAATCCCTGAACAGGTTCTTGTTACTTTCAATGTTTTAAAATAATGCAAATAAAAAAAATTGTATTCACTTGTGTGCTTATAATATGCACAAGTTTGGCAGAATATTATCAAAGAATTAATCAAGCTGTAGGTCATTTCTTTCTGCGTCAAAGAGACAATTTTATCTTGCAAGCTTTGACAGCCAGATTCTTTCTTTCTCTTCATTTGTTTATTTGACAGAGTGCGCATCCTTCAATTTTCTCCTCGTCTTCTTCCCCACTTTGTCCATCCCATTCTCCTCCATTCTTCTTCATCATCCTCATATTCCTGGGGCCCGTCTTACAAAGAGTTGTAACTGATCCGATCATCCATGTCTCTTTGTCTACATCAGTATCACTTTGTCCGTGTGTCTCGATCTCTTCCTCATTCTTAGGGGGGTGTTGCAAGAAAATATTTGCAATCAATTGCAAATATTCTGTTGCGATTTTGAAACTGATAGATCAATGTTAGTTATAGCAAATCAGATCAAACTTCTTGTTTCACGGAGCAGATTAGCATTCAATCACTCATTTGCAATTAATTGCAAAATATTATGATTGACTTAGAAACTGAAAATTGACTTGCAATTGATCGCAAGTTTCTTGAAACACCCCATTAGTGTCTCTCTTTGATGATTGTTCCATCTTCACCCAGTCTTCTGCTACGAGCAACCCCCTCCTTGAATTTTTAGCATTCTCCTCTAATATAAATGAATTAACTCCCCCCCTCCCTCTCTCTCTCTCTCTTTCTCTCTGTTTCTTTATCTCTCTCACACCACTCTCCCCTTCCCCTACTTTATTTGCGAAGACGTCAGCATTCTAACAGAAATTGATGGCGCTCTATTTGGTCGTACAAATATAAAGCTAGTTTATTGGCGATGCCAAGATGTGTAAATTTGCTTGCCGTCATCGAAGCAGGCCTGGGCACACATCCCCAGGTCCCTAGCCGAGTACAAATTTGTTGATCATTTATAACGACTCTTTTCGGACTCACCTGTGGTTTTTCCTAACTGGTTTGTGTCATGATGAATACCATAAATCGTCTCTTGTTTCGTTGAGGTACTAGCCATCCCAACCGGAATGATTGATTGTATGAAAGTTTAATAACAACCATATGAATCATGTTTTATTTAATGATTCTACGAGATTACCCTGTGATGACAAGGGATTAAGGGGGAAAAAATTGTGATACCAAGGCCAGTCTGCAAAGGTAATGGAAAATTCAAGATATATTTCATTTTGAAATGTCACATAAACTACCAGACTCATTTATGGTTGATTTCTCTTATATCTAATAAATATAGACAGTATAAAAAACAACTCATTTTATCATCATCATCATCATTAAAACAGTTTCTCATGATCTTAAATAACAATGGTACCTCTCAATTTTTTCAAAGTCTTGTTACTAAAAGGGCTTATTAAAAAAATGGCTCATATTTGTATGCCACAAAAAATCCCTTCTTTTAGATCTCTGTATTTACACTGTACATGTATAATGATGCAAAGTACAGCCCCCCCCCCACCTTTTATCTTCCCATATTCCAATGAATACATTTCTTTTTTATACTCCATCTGTCTGTCTGTCTAAGGTCGTGTTCAGTGTCGGTTTCCAAATTTAAACTGGCAACATGAATCATGATTGAAAATGTGATTACAAAATGCAGATTTAATGAGATAAAGGGTGTTTTCAAAGTCCTCCACTCCTGGTCGTAAAAGTAAACATCTTTTACATCATGATTCGGAGGAAAAAGATGTGTTTGTAAACGCAATTAGCTCAGATTTTACAACTTTCAGCATCGCGAATGCGATATTGAACACGTTTGAGTTTTGTAACATCTTGCTCTCATCATGGAAGCCTACACAAGCAAGTGCCAGAATTTACCTTTCCTTTGATGGGTCAAGCTGCGGACTAACAAAAGCGGGAAATTTAAAGACGATCGACGAATAATCAGCTTTATAATTTCGACACTGAACAGTGCACTGCTGATCGTGTTTGTGTTCTGTATTTTGTGATTGAGTTTTCAATCGTGATTCATGTTGTTGGCTAAATTTGAAAAGCGACACTGAACCTCTTTCAAATTCAGTGCAAAAAAACACAGGACTTGTGATCCCTTGAAAACCGCTTTACTACAGAACCACCCCTTCCCATAAAGTTATAAAATAGAATCAAAACATCAAAATCAACACCAAATCCTAAATAATTCCAGACGAATATAATCCATGCACCCTTGAACGAAACGAATGCTTTAAATAACACCTGCCTCATGAAAAAGGGAAAAGAAAAGAAAGGGGCAAAACAATTCATCAGACGGAAAGTTAATTTAGCTGGAGCAGACAGACGAAGAAGTCATTTTGACTAACCTTTAGCAAAACAGATCCTTGTAGCTTCTTTCCCCGGCATACCCATATTTCATGCTCAAGCGATGTCATATTCAATATCTGCTCCTGCCCGAAGACCGGTAAAGCAATTTCGTTTTCTTCTTTCTTACCATCGCCTCTCTCACTCCCTTTCTACCTTAAACTGTCTCTCTCTTTAAAGAATAAAGCTGTTTTTGAACGGATGTCACCCCTGATCTTTCGGTCCCAATATACTCAAGCTTGAACTCTTTCATGTCAAAGAAAACATTTTTGTTTAAACCTTGTGACACGCACACTTTAATCAGGGATATGCAACAACATATCCCTGCTTTAATATATGTATCATTGAATATCACCATTTGCAAAGGGACACTCTAAAACAATTTCTGTGGTACTTGCAGTACATGTATGTTTATGTTTTTTGTTGTTTTTCTCTCACTCTCCCTTTCTCTCTAGGACACACTCTCTTATAATAAACAAAAATAGTTGTTTTTGAATGGACGTCACCTCTTATCATTTCACTGGTCCCACTATATTGAATTATTTTAATGTTTTGTATTTTTTCATGCCTTGAATAGACTTATTAGCATAGGTTCTTAAAAACAACAAAGTGCTAATTTTATCATGATAATGTTAAGAGACACTCTCACAATATGTTGTAATATAACTACTCAACTATGTCGAACTGCTAGAAATATTCAACCTATAACCATAAAATGGTGAATTCAACATCTTGAAAACTTAAAAGATGGCATCATTACTTGCCTTTGAAACTTACATTTTTGCCAGTAGACATCTATGCAGAGAAGTAAAAAGGTAAAAAAGTAAAATCCAAACTGTAAAGGAATTACACAAACTATGTCCTCATATAATGAGCCAAATACAATGCCTGAATTCAGCAAACCGGAAACAACCACTATGGATGATGCACCCTAATGCACTTAGTAAATTGGCAATGCGCAACTCCGCCATTAATCAAACTCGCTGATGAACAGTCTTCATAATGACATATGGCAGAATAAGGATAATGTGATCTGAATCGAGCAAAAAATGAAGACATTTTTAGGACATCATGTTGATTAATACGAGGTCTGCCGACTTTAATTTGCCTTTACTTTTGCGGCAGGCATGGGAGATACGCTTCAGGCTTTACAGGGATGGTGCTTTGGGTGATGTTGGAAGATGGCTATACGCACGCACGCGACCCCCATCAATTGTTCATTCAAGAGAGGTCGTAAATGCCAATAAAACTCACTGTCAGGGAGTCTTTATTAATATAAAGATCGGGATGGGACATCTCCTTTGAATAGTCTGCAAATTTCTCCTCTAGTCATTGGCTTTTTATGGTGGGGTGTGACTGCTTATATTAAATTTATTTCATTATAGCAGCTTCCCTTTGGCAATGTAGCAAGCAGGTAATTAAAGTCAAGACAGAGGTCATTCTCTCCCATCTTTTTTTTTCAATGGATTCTACCTTTTTTTACTACAATCAATAAAATAGTCTCCTTTCGTGATGTCTTCCATTGGAAAAATGGCTGAAAACTTTAAGAGATGAACAGTAAAAATGTTACATGTATCATATTTTTACTAGTAACTGTAATATTTACTGCCAAATTTTAAGGTGGAAACAGTGTAAAATTTTACGAGAGGTGCAAATTGAAGGTGAAATCGGAGTATAAGCCCCCAAATTTTCTGTATGATAAAATTTATGGTGGATAGTCACCCAGCAAACTGTCAGGAGGTTATTAAGATATTTTTATTTTGACAGTATATCGCACTCAACTTGCTGCCTTCTACTTACACCCTTTCTAAAGTGGCCTCTTCATTTTTCCCCAGCGAACTTTTCGGCATGCATTCTCCACTTCCCCGGCCAAAAAAATGTACCCTTTCGCACTGACTTCTCTTCCCCGGCAAGAAGTGGAGAAGTTCGCCGGGGAAAAGCGCAGTATGAAAGGGGTATTAGATTCAACTCCCCACAATCCACACAAGAAAACTGTGCCAAATTTCATCACCTTCTCATTTCATTTCCATTTCCCATTTTGCCACCTTTCTACCATACCATATGCTACACACATGCTAACTGCAGATTAGTGGCAAAAACACATTCGGCGTGTTCAGAGTCAGACTGCCCCGAAGTTCGAGAATACAAATTTTCCCTGATCATGAAATTACCCCATCAGAAAAAAAGAGGTATTCTAGCCAATGAGAAAGCAACATAATTATATATCTCCAAAAGAAAATACTCGCAAAATAGTAGGTAATGTACTTGCCGAAATTCTAAAACTTTGGCAAGGATTTCCCCCAAAGTACTTTCCAAAGTTTGTATGTTGGCAGTGTGTAAGCAGATTTCCTGATCAGACAATAATTAGAGTGAGTAGGTGGTTTCAGACCGCCTCGAAGTTCGTCAGTTCCAGGTATTCTCTGATCGGGAAATTTACCCCGATCAGAAAATACCAGGTATTTTGGTAATGTGAAAGCAAACTACGCGTAATCTCCCCAAAAGAAAATACCCGCTAAATAGTAGGTACTTGGCGAAATTACGAGAACTTTCGCGGGGATTTTTCCAAGGTCGCAGGTATTTTGGCGATGTGAAAGCAAATTACGGGAACTTTTAGCCCAGCGTGTCGTTGGGCGTCGTTGGGCGCGGGAGCTGTGGGTGGCTGCTGGGCTAGTGATTTTGAATCTCGCGCCTTGCCTGCTTATCAGACCATACTATGCGCATGCTCGTAACTTCAGGAACTTATCCCGAAGGGTATGTTTCGGGGCGGTGTGAATGCAGGAATAATTAATGGGTATTTTCTAGCCGAAAACAGTTCCCGTAATTTAACGGGGATTCTTGTGATCGAGGCGGTTTGAAACCACCTACTGTGGGGTTTTCAAGAGAGTCTCAACACAACATGTACATGTAATGTTTTGTCCTATAAAAGTTGAAATGTACTTTATTCATAGTTCAAGGACTCTTTTAATGTTAAAACAATACATAATTTTCATCCGGGTATGAATTTCATATTGTTACCCTCTTTTCCAGGAACAACCAATAAACGCAGATTGATTGAGAACAAAAGTATATCTGAGTACTACCAGCAACATGAGGATATCACATTGATGATGTCAATAAACATTATATGGCTAATTAATTTTACTGCTGTTTAAAGTTGATTCTCAATTGGTTTACATAATATTTTGACTTGTGCTCGGTTCCCATGACAATATTATGCTCCTGTTGCCAATGACTTAGGCTATTAAAAAAATTTGCATATTGAAGGGAAAATCCTGTCCGGTGAAAGACAGAAACTATGATGGTGTTCCTCTTAAAGCTCTCTTCATGCTTTTTATATTCAAGTCTATATTACACACCCATTAATAAAAAAACGTGTTTGTATATCAACTGCGAAAACATACATGTACCATGAATTCTTTGATTAATTCCTTGAATGCATGAGCGCTGAAAGGCAGCTCGAGCTAAAGCTGGGGTAATAATAATAACAACGCGCCTCGGAATAGAATATTTCTAGATAGATGGCGCTATATAAATGCCTATTATCACTGTTTTGAAATCTGATTTTTATCCCAGAAATTGATGAGCACATTCATAATGACCCAAAACCCTTTTCATCTCCGTTACAAAACAGAATTCAACTGTATGTAATCAACTGCTACACACATGGTTGAGCACTTACTGCCGCCTTAATTAACGTGAAACCAACACACAGTAATAAACATCCATAAAACACCCCCATTAAGAGGGCTGGTTACACAGCAATTAAGACAGCAGCATAATTAACATTGATACCATCATCATACTAATCACCCACGCTAACCATGCAAACATCCCATCATTAATTACGAGTGACCATGAGGTCTGTACACATGATAGAGTCTAAAGACAATATTCACCAAGGACCCTTCACACATGTCAACTGTTGTATCAAGTGTGCCTCTCATTAGAGCAGCATCTTGATGATGACAAAGAACACTTATTACAGAGAGGAATGTTTGCACTTGACATTTGGTGTTTTAATTAAAATGAGAAGGGGAATAAACAAGGATGTGTACACGGTTCTAAGAGGCATGCCAAGAAGGCACTAAAATAAGGAGTGGGCTATACATGTACATTGATCAAAAATACTTTTATTGTCATTTTAATATGGCAACATTTTTTTTTTGCCATTCCTTGTATAACTACATGTATATCTCAACATGAAATGACAATATTTTTTTGTCTCTGGTCCGAGAAAAAGTGTGCTGGGCCAAAATCCAAAATGGCCGCCGAAACCCCCCAAAATCACAGTTGTGGCCACAACTTCAGTATTTGGTGGTCTTTTTCTTTCTGGTTTTGGTGTCTATTCTCATGTTTTGGAGGGTAGGCTATTTGTTTTTCCCGAAATTAGTACTTTTAAACCATTATTTGTAAAGTTAAAAAAAAGTTTTTTTACCAAAATTCAGCAATTTAGAGGAATAAAAGCAATATAGATATATGAAGCTGTTTGCCACTTCTCAAACTACGTATCGTCCACATGATGATGAAACCTACTTTGGGGCTAAAAAAGGATCTAAAAATAGGTAAATTTAAGTAAAATCTCCTTTTAACTCATTCTACAAATAATGGTTTCAAGGAATGATTTTAGGAAAAACAAACATGTTCTTTATAGTATCGGTATATACTCCGGGGAGGGGGGGGGGTGCTCAGTATAAATGTATGTGCCACGGTAGAGACCCTCATTTTCAGCCTAAATTTCCATTCGAGAGCATCACTAATTCAGAAAGCCACAGAGATTCCTATTTTTCCGTTCCAAGACCCTCAAATGTGTGATTTCTCATTCCAGTCCCAATAATCATGAACTCACTCAGTGGCGAACTCGATCGGCGCATAGCCATAGCGCCGGGCCATCGAAGCTCTAGTGCCTGTGCGATATGAATCTAGCAAGACGGGTGCGCGTTTTTTTACATAGCCGCTACCGATTGCTTCCACGATCTGGAGTTCCAGGGTCCCCCATTTTTTATGTAGTCAGTTCCAGAGCATTGCATTTTTAGCAATCGTAGATCCAAGAGCCGTTCCGGAGAGCCTGTTTTTAAAACCAATACATGTACATGTATGTAGTTCCACAGCCCCCATTTTCCACTTTGGCACAGCACATAGGTTTCATGTTATGATTCGAGTAACCCCCCCCCCCCCCCCCCCCCCGTGTATACCGTGAAGATGTAGTACACACTTGCAGTATATCAGCACATCCACTACCCCCCCATCACACCCCCTTTGAAAATAGCTGGTGATTGCATCCTAAAGTTGTATGTATGTGAAAATGCAACAGCTGTCCATTTTCAACATGCAATATGTATTGACTGGTTTCAATCACCTACCG
Source organism: Lytechinus variegatus (assembly GCF_018143015.1). Classification (NCBI taxonomy): domain Eukaryota; kingdom Metazoa; phylum Echinodermata; class Echinoidea; order Temnopleuroida; family Toxopneustidae; genus Lytechinus; species Lytechinus variegatus. Next base: position 33,068,929 of record NC_054748.1, read on the forward strand.
TAGGACGCTATTACCGGGAAAGCACATTTCCACTTGACTCTTTGTATTTTAATTAAGATGCAATAAGGAGTATCAAGGAGCAAGTAATGATCTTTTTCCAAACACATGGTTGCTTTCACACCGCATCACAAGTCTCTATATACCACTGGCGCAGATCCACTCGTACCTTCTATTCTTTTTTTTCATATGCGGACATTCGTCATGAGCGGACGTGTTTTTTGAGTGCCTCCCGACCGACATCCTGGTCACGTATAGTCAGCATAATTAACTTCATGTTCTCGATATACTGCTTATATAACTCAAGGGTGTGATTTCTTGTGTTTTGTGACATACTTTTGGAGTGAATAAACCTTTGGAAGACTGATTTTCTGTGATCTACAAGCTCATCATGGCTCCAACACCGAATACACGCAATTCGAAACAACAAGCCGAAGAGCTAACCAACACTATACGAGCCGAACTAAATAAAGTGTTAGAGAGTGACGACATGCTTAACAAATTGGTAAGTGCTCTTAAAAAGACTCTTGTTGACGAAATCACACCCGTCATTACAAAAAACGTGACAGAGAATGTACGTGAATTTATTGAGTTTGAACTAAAATCGAGAGATGATGAAATTGCTTCCCTAAAGTCTCACATCCAAACTTTACTCGAGAAACACGATGATTCTGAACAGTATACACGAAGAAACTGTTTAATATTTCATGGTATCAACGAATCTGAGAACGAAAACACAAATGAAACTATAATCGAGTTATGTGATCAAAGGATGAATGTAAAACTAGATGCAAAGGACATTGACAGAAGTCATAGTAGAGGTATAATTGTGAAATTCACCAGTTATGACACACGAGACAAAATCTACAGAAATCGGAAAAGATTGAGGGGTTCAAAAGACAACGCTATATTTGTTCATGAGAGCCTCATCAAAACAAGATCTGAACTTTTCTGGAAAGTCAAAACTAGTTTCAGAGATGAACTTGATGCTCTATGGACCCAAGATGGCCGAATTCTGTGCGTTATAAAACGTACAAAAAAACGAGTCTCCATCACAAAGGAATGTGATCTGTGTAAACTAAATACATGATAACATATTCTCCGGATAGGGGATTACAGAGTCTATTTACCCCTCTTGTCTTTGAACTCGTCATCCCCTGAATTGTCCGCTACTGTATTGCGATTATACCTTCTTTTGTGCATTTTATTTTAACTGGATTCAGTGTTTTCACCTTGGCACAACGACTGAACGCGTCATCGCACCTAAGATAATCTCTTTTGTGAAAATTGGAGCTACTTTACTTCGTCGACTAAGGCTACATCGTGCCAAGTCTGCCTAATTTCGTCAACGCCCTATATCCGCTTTTGTATTATGATAATACGCTTTCTTTTTGTCTTCGTATCTCTTATTTTGGTGATCCGGATTCCAATGTTCTCACCTGATCGACTCAACGCATCATCGCACCTGGGAGAACCTCTTCTGTTTAAAATCAAAGCTGCCTTATTTCGTTGATTAAGGCCCCACATTGCCATTTCTGCCGAATTTCGTCAACGCCTTGAATTACCGGACACCCTCACGAAATGAACCAGGTATAAAGGAACTCTAGCGCCATCTACCGTCCCTAATCGGAAAATGCATAAACCATCGTACTTGACTGAGTTTAACTTCTGCTATTCAAAAACCTTTTAGCAATCATCCTAGCTCACAACAGTAACAGTTCACTGATTCGACACTAAACAAATCCTGATTTAACTCTGCGTTTCTGAGTGTCAACATCAACTATTTTGAACTCTGCATGACCTGGGGTCCGTTGCAGAAAGAGTTGCGTTTAAACGCAAGTAAAAAAATCTATCGCAAGTCCCAAATGCGCGCTGTTGATTGGTTGAAAATCAAGTTGCGCATGATTTTTAGAGTTGCGATTGATTGCAACTCTTTCTGCAACGGGCCCCTGGTCTGTTACCGTAAAACTTAGATAACTCGCTATTATTGTTAACATTGTTATAGTGTTACTTTTATTATTAATATTTTTTTTTCTCTTTTCCCCTAGTTTTTTTCTTTCTTTCTTTTTCTTTCTTTCTTTCTTTTTTCATTTTCTTTTTTTTTTCTTTTGTCTCATTTTTTTTCTCTCACACTCTTATCTTTAGATTATTTGTATTTGATATTCGTTTTTCACTTATCGAATAGTTTGTAAGTTTGTAAGTTGTATTTTTGTTTATTATGGATAACGTGACATATACTTGTAAATACCCATGTGCTTCTTGCAAAAGACCTGTTAAGAAAAATCAGAAAGGACTAAAATGTACCACGTGTAACCAATGGCTGCATATAATTTGCGCAGGAGTGTCACGTAATAAATATGATAACATGTTAGAATGTTTTGTAAATTGGCAATGCAACATTTGCATTTTCAAGGAAATGCCGTTTCATAACTTTTTGGTTGAAGACGAAGGAGAGCCACGACTTACGGTCAAAGATCAGTCAAGCCATGTAAAATCTAATTTTCAAAATAATCTTATGTACAATGAATTGAAGGGAAATCAGGGCCTTAAAATTGCCCAGCTGAATGTTAATAGTATTCTTAAGCACATTGATGAGGTGAGGTCATTCGTCAAATGTAATAATATTCATTTGCTCGCTTTAAACGAGACCAAAGTTTCTATTTTTTATGACGAAATTAAGATCGATAATTTCTCCCTTGTAAGGAAATCGACACGGGGGTGGAGTGGCGATCTACATTCACGCATCTCTTCACTATGAAGAACTAAGTCATGACTCTATGAATGAATTAGAAATTGTCTCTGTAAAACTTTATTTAAAACATTCAAAACCAATTGTTTTCTCAACCTGGTATAGACCACCATCGTCAAATATTGATGTACTAAATCTCTATGAGCATTATACAAAATACATAGATGGGCTAAGCCTTGACGTAATTTTAGTCGGTGACATAAATTGTGATTTACTGTCACGAACGTTATCAAGTATGAGTAAACAATATCAAGAAATCAATGATAGCTATACCTTATTTCAAGTAAACAAAACAATACCAACCAGAGTAACTCATGTTTCCGCTACCTTAGTTGATCACATGATTACTAACTGCCCTGATAAGATAAAAAATCACGGTGTTCTACACAACGGAATGAGCGACCATTCTATTAGTTTCTTAGTATGGAATTCTGGAGTAAAAACATCCCCCAGATTAATATCATATAGGAATTGTAAAGATCTTAATCCAGAATTGTTCAAGGACGACATCCGTGCCCAAGAATGGTCGAAACTAAGTGAATGTAAGACAATAGACGAAGCCGTCAACTTTTGGCAGAACCTAGTATTAAATGTAGTAAACAAGCACATGCCCATACGCTGTAGGAGAATTAGAGATAGAGAGTCACCCTGGATGAAGTCCTATATCTACAAACTAATGAAACAACGTGATAAAATAAAAAAGAAAGCTTGTAAACTTAGAGATGATAATCTTATGCGCGAATATAGAAAATTGCGTAATAAAGTAACTTCTGAAATTGCAAAAGCAAAAAAGAAATACTACTCGAATAAACTGTCGGAATGTAACAATTCCAAAAATACTTGGAAAACTTTGAAATCAATTACACCAAATAAGAAGAGTGATTCAAGGGTCACTCTCGGTTCTAATGATGCTTCAAAAGCTGCAAACAATTTTAATGATTTTTTTTCTAGCGTCGGAAGCGATCTTGCTAATAAATTACCAAACATTCCCCGAGACCTGCAGGATAACACAAATACTGTAAAGGGCCCATTTAGCTTTTCCCCTGTAAAAGAAACTGATGTACTCGATATCATACGAAATTTAAGAAACACGAAATCAGTGGGACTGGACGGCATTTCTGTATTCGTTTTGAAATTATGTGCTTACGAAATAACACCCAGTATCACCTATTTGATAAACTTCTCTTTGAAAACGGGCAAATTTCCCAAACAATGGAAGATTGCAAAAATCATCCCAATTCATAAAAGTGGAGATAAAACCATTCCATCAAATTTTAGACCCATCTCCCTCCTTCCTTGTGTGTCAAAAATTTTAGAACGTGTAGTTCAGAGGCAGGTCCTCTCGTACTTACATATCCACAATATTCTCTCGCCGGCACAATCCAGTTTCCGGGCAAGACATTCAACGATCACAACATTGATCAAAGTAACTAATGACTGGTACCATGCAATTGATAAGGAGTATACCGGTGCGGTGTTTGTCGATCTCAAAAAGGCCTTCAACACCGTAGACTGGGGAATTCTTTTAAAGAAGCTTACTAATACAGGGTACTCTTACTCCATTGCTATGGATGGAAAGTTACTTGACTGACAGAATTTGTAGGACGCTTGTCAACTCTGAGCTTTCTGCAGAATCTAACATTACCTGTGGAGTCCCGCAAGGTTCACTGCTAGGACCACTATTTTTCATCATGTACATAAATGATCTCATGGACTGTGTGAAATTATGTCAGGTTCAATTCTACGCCGATGACACGGTTCTTTACTTTTCTCACCCATCGATCCAAAATGTCAGTCAGCTCTTAACTTCGACCTCGAGAATGTTCATAAGTGGATGAATGATAACAAACTGAGTGTCAATTGTAATAAAACAGAATGCATCCTAATCGGAAGTAAACATATGCTTGCTAAACACAATGTCTTGGATTAACTTTAAACAACAACGGTATAAACCAAGTGCGTGAATTTAAGTACATACATGTAGGACTGATTTGTGATGAAACTTTGACTTGGAATAAACATATCGAAAAACTAATCCAGAAAGTAAGTAAGATGGTTGGTTTTTTAGGACGATTAAGACGCTCGTTAAATGAATCAGTTGTAAACTCCATTTATAAGTCTCTTATACTCCCATACTTTGATTATGGTGACGTAATATACAGCTCAACATGTAATAAATATATCGACCAACTCCAAAAGGTACAGAACAGAGCAGCTCGTATCATATTAAGAGTTAAACCAGAGTCACACATATCTGTCGCTGAGCTGCATAATTCTTAACAAAAGGAGTAATCAACATTCTATTGTCTTTATGTACAAGGTAATGCACGAACTAACTCCTCAGTATTTACGTAATGAATTCAAGGTCGCACCTCAATATTACTCTTCTCGCTATGGCGAAAAACTACTTTTACCTAAACCACGGACAGAATTCCTTAAGAAATCCTTTAAATATAGAGGTGCCAAGGTATATAATGCCCTACCTTTGGATTTAAAATTGTCTCCTACTGTAAACAATTTCAAAACTAAATTATCATCTCACTTCGGTGACCTGCTTACCTTGTCATAGAGTCAATATTGTATGCTTTTTTTTTCCTTTCTACCCATTGTTCCTTTGTTTGCTTAATTTTCTTGTTTTTGCTTTTTTTTCTTCTTTCTCCCCCATTTCCCCATTGTTCTCTTAATAAACTTTAAATTAAAAACTTATTTAAAGCTTATCCAACTAAATAGTTCCATAAAGTGCATTCTCCTTTTTACTTTTTTATTTTATTTTTAATTTTAATTTCTTACTTCTCATATGAATCCAATCATTGTATGTACATGTTTTATGATTTCGATGTTGTCTCAATGCAATCTGTACCCGTTTTTATCCTGATTTCATTTCAATATTTTTACGCTCTTATATTGTTGTCCTTTTAAAAATTATGCGTGAACCAGAATTTTGTGTTACTATACAGTTTACAATCATTACATATTCTATATATTATTCATTGTACAATCATATTATTTATTTCATTATTCCTTGCTCCTTGTGAAAACATTTTTTAATAACTTGACAGCAGCCTTATTCATTCAATTCATTAATTTTATAAAATATTTAATGTAAATTCTTGCCAAACTATTTAATTTCATGATTTTTTCTTATAACAACATATATCATGTCACTTTTGTTATTCTGTTTGATCTACCGTATATATGCTCTTTCATATGTGTTTTCTTTTTACTTTGTATTGTATATGGACCCCATGGAAGAACAGTATAGTCATGTCGACTAAACTGAAAATGGGCAATCCATCCGTTTTGCTTTTTTTGCTGTTTTTTTTTTAAAGAAATCCTCTCACCTGCAAACGGGTGTGTAGCATCTGGTTGAAGAATATCCGACTCACTGTTGGCTTCCAAGAACTTATTATCCAAAGTAAAGTGCTCGTCCGGACGTATCACTTCTGGTACAATAGGCGGTTCACAATCTTCCTCTCTTACATTGCTTTCGCTATTCCTCAGTGGAGCATTCTCATAAATCGATAGTTCCCTGGTCAAATCGGGGGGATTATCGTAGCCAGTTGGTGAAGCGCAATCGTCCTCATTGTTTGCTTCCTGATGTGTTTCTTGTGAGGTTTCAGAACTTTGGAAGAATGTTGATGGATTGTCGTACCCTGCTGGGGACACATCCAAGCTAAATTGCGATGTGACGGCTCGCTTAGGTTTCCTCGGCGAGGTCGATCGCCTCGTCTGAGATGGGCTGCCTGGACTACTGTTTTGTCGAGTCACTCGCTGATGATTTCCATTCAGTACCGTCGGGTTGTCATAGAGTCTCTTTGGCTCATCATAGCTGAAGCGGGTATTGTCGCTACGATGATACACATTCTCGTAGATATCCCCATGCTCCAAGCTCTGGTTTCCTTGCTCGTTCACCCTGTTCAGGTGCGACTCTTCAACATGAGCCTGCCACTTCTCCAACCGCGTCTGCAGTTGATCCGCAGCAGCCTCGAACTCATGAAACTTCCGTGAGCGATTGGCCAAATCAAGTTCCAGCTTGCGGAGCTGCCCTCCAGATAAGGGTTTTGCGCTGTTGGATGTATCACTTGATTCTTGAACCACAGATGACGCTTGTGTTTGGATTCTGGGAGCATCAGCGGGGAAGAATATGTCGTTGTGGGGTTTCTGTTTACCATTGGTGAAGGCACAAGGTGTAAGTTCTACTGGGTTGTCATAATCAGAGTATCCCGTCTGTATCAAAAGAAAGAACAGCAAAATGTCAGTAGTGGCTCCGAATAGTAGGATATTGTCTTACAAGGAGTTGCCATTGATCCGATCAACAACAACTATGGAAAGCCAGCAACGTCAACATCTATAATGCATGTTTGTTCAATATGTTTTCTCGATCAGGATGTATTTTCATACATGCATCGTTTTCTGAAACTTTCCATATATGCTCCTCTTGGTTTTACAAAAGAATATTGTGCAAATTTCCTTTAGAAAAATTATGGCATTGAAGGATTTCCATAATAGTTGAAATTCATTTCTTTGAAAGACTGGACTCGAGTCTCTCTATTCAGAACTAAACACTTCTAATGACACATAAAGGATTCACAAAACAAACTCATCCATCAAATTTCACAAATCTCCCACTGACGTCACAGGGTTCTTTTGAAATTGTGCATCAGGAAAGAGAGTTAAACTTGGACTTTGAGACAGGATTGGAATGACTACTATGTAAATGAAGTTTCTGCAATATCTCAAGAACAACTGTGTGATACATGTAACACGCTGCAAGCTATCAAACAAGAATAAATGAAACACTATAAACTGAAAGGAAATGAGGTTTTGGTGTGAATATGATTTTTATTCTCACAAAGTTTCCTAATTTATTCATCTTCTTACTATTTTCAATCTCAAACTCTCTCTAACCTACTTCTCTGTTTACAAGTATATGAAGCCAATATTTTGGCATACAGATATACATTTTATCATACACTCTTAAAAAGTATTGGTCAAAATAACCAATGTACAGGTGAATGTGCATCTGACCTTTTGGGTTGATATCGATCAATTTACAATGTATTTGTTGGACACGTTTTCATAGACTGAGATGACCAATCCTTTTTAACAGTTCACATTTTCATCCAGCATATTCACACAAGTCATTTTTCATGATTCTGTTGTGTTGTTTTTAAATTTTACAAACTGGATGTATGTTTGTATTGTGGTATTTTCCAGGAGGGGGGTAGGGCTTGGGAAATGTCATTGAAACCTGATATATGAAAGGGTTTACATGTATACATGTATCTGTCTACCATGCGGGGCATATGGCATACAGGTTAAAACGTTTTGTGGATCGTTAATGGAGCAGAGGGCATCAAGTAAGAACGAAGCAGACAGGCTGGACAAGGAAAAGATTCCAATTCATTTAGAAAAAGGTCAGCCCTATTTTCCATTAATGTGTGTTCAAACGGTAGAAATTCCATGATAAATTCTATAATATGTATTTCATTATGAAATCCACATGTTTGGAGTGGTACATCACCACTATTGGAATTTCACAACATGTCCCCTACAGAAATTTCCAAGCTTGCGGGAAGCGTGCGACTAGCTTGCGCAAGCTTGCGGCATGCTAGTAACTAGCATGCGGCTAGCTTAATAAGCGTGTGATATGCGTGCAGAGTAATAGTTAAGCGATCTTTTAGCGAGCAGGGACTGTTCGCTAGCATGCACTCGCTTATTAAGCGAGCGCCCTGCTAGTCGCATGCTAGTTACTAGCAAGCGGCACGCTTAAATTTCTGCAGGGGTGTGTTTTACAACAGCAATTTCATAATGAATTTCAAGACACGTTTTTGTTATGAAATCCACATGTTTGAAGTAGTGCATTGCCAATTTTGGAATTTTACCATAAAGTTTGTTTATCAGTCGATATTTCATAAAGTCTGTTTAATGCATTCCATTATGAAACCCACACTTTTATATTGCTGCATTGCCATTATTGCATTTTTTATTTTAACTTGCTTGTTTTTTACGATTCAAGTTGATAGCAATGACACTAGTAACTACCCAAGCTCGTGATGAACGAAGGAATAAAATCGAGAGGAATAGAGAGAAAAAGATCGCAGGAGAAATGGAGGAGTGGGAGGGGAGAGACAGACAGAAAAATAAAAATACAGAAAAGCTCACATGAATGACAGACTAGGCAAGCATATCCTCGCACGCACCACGAACCGTCCTCTATGCGCACTTCGATGTGAAAGTTAGTTTGGCAGAAAATGCATTTAAAGAAAAGCTTTTCTAAAACCAGCAATAAGTGCACCTACAAGGAGAGCTAATAATTTACCGGCGTCTTCTCTCGACAGTGCAGATTCCAAAGTTTCATCCCGTATCTTTATATTTTCTTGAAGTGAATTAATCACGCCACAGTGGGCATCGTAATAGAAAGGACAGTTCGTGGAAAAGATACAGTGCACTATCGCGCCTCGCAAAGTGCGCAGAGAGGATGGTTTGTGGTGCGTGCGACGATAAGGCAAGTTTGAGAGATAAAGGCGCGAGGACGTCGGCTAGTGAGTAGGCTATACAGGTGTATAGTAGTTCATGTAGTTCTACCAATATTTTCACATCAATAATTCAATTATCATGTATTACCCTTTTTAGACAGGCTAAAATTCCCTTAACCCTGTACTATTGGTGGGGCTAAATGGCAATTTAGCCCCACCTATAGTACGGGGTTAAGCTTAGCCCACTTTCGTTTTAAACAGCGTTTTTGCAAAGTGGGCTAACCCCACCTATAGTACGGGATTATTTGGCCCTGCAAAAAAGCAGGGTTATCCCACCAATTGCGGTGCTAAGAGCAATAGTACGGGGTTAAGATCGCATGTGTAAAACGAAAGTGGGCTAAGCACTACCATTCATGCCCCACAACATACCCGGCCCTGTTGTCCAATCAGAGGTAAGTATAATGAATATTCATGAACAGCAATCACGGCAATGAAAAAAAAAAGCGCGTGCCAGAAGTCAGCGATTTTGGATATGACCCGAATGACCCCTCAGTGCGCTCGTGAATATTCATGAGCTACCAATAGTCCGGGGTTAGCGAGTTTCGTGTGTAAAAAGCAAGCATTCCTTATCCGGGGTTAGCAAAAACAATTTGGCATGTGTGAAAAGGAAAATAAATAGTACGGGGTTAAGGATTGTACGGGGTTAGCGATAGTCCGGGGTTAAGAAAATCCTGTGTAAAAAGCCTAGTAGAGCATACAGAAAATATTAATAGCTGACTCAGAAATAAATATATTTTTCTGCCTTGACTGCAGCCTATCTGCGATCAGGTGATCAAGCAGTTGTACAGGTAGCGTGTTTCCCCCTAGGATGGAAAGGGTTGGCATATCTAATGCAATTAAAATTAAATCTAGGTATCTGTCTAGTATGCTCATCAAAAACTTCACATTTATTTGATTACAATAACTCATGCGCTTATACTGTTTTGTATTAATTTAACTCTGAATGGCAATTTAGTACAGCCCGACATTCTGTACACATGTTCATGTAGGCCCTGCAGATGAATTTATCAAAGTATCAATAAATTCAACTGATGAAGATCAAATAGTCAAATAAATTAATATATTAAACATTGTGTTTGTAAATGCAAAGAAACCACTTGAATGCTCTGTAAACAATTTATTTCAAAGTCCATTTGTACAAGAAAATTGTGAAGGATATGAAACACCCCCCATCCAAAAATAGATTTGTTTTATAAATAATAAATATATCAAAATAAAATATTTTCAAAGTTTAAATGATTTCAAAAAATGGGACAATGTCTTGCAAGATACTAAGGAGTTTCCAATTCTCAATTTTATTTCTTTAATCAATATTATACATTTTTCAAATCAACTTCAGCTCATGCAAGCATATTGCTATACATTACTTTTATGACAATCCTAAAAAAAGGGTCAGCCCCCCCCCCTCCTTTAAAAGCAAAATGCAATTTTATTCCTAAAGCTGCTAGCTCTCAGCATATTTGTTCTATCCCTTTAACTGCAGTACAATATGAGGCCAAGATACTAAGCGCAGTGGGCCATGACACACATTCAGTAGCCTACCGTTATCACGTTAAAGTGCTCTATTGATCAGATGACCAATGCGGTACCTGGCGCTCCGCACTTTCGGTCGGATTTGCGCCTCTACGGTGGTAAGCAATTATCACGGGATCAATACAACTTGTTCGTGGATGAGGGGAAGCTAAATCAGATGCGCCGCTGTTGATGGATTGAGTGGAGTGCAGTGATTAGGCTGCTAAAACATACATCGGTCAGTTAGGGTACGTAGGTTGTCAAACATGAAAGCTTATAGTGTGGGACTACATGTTAAATGTAAACAAATAATTCATTATGGGATTACCTCGTAGCAGTGGTGCTCTACACTGAGCAAAACACACAAAGTAAAATCAATACTAGTTTAGCTTGTCCAATACAATGTAAACGTTCTTAAATGGAGTAATAAATGGATGCTGACATCACAATGAAAAAAAAATTACAGTTAATTGATGGAGGTGCCTCAACACACTTTATTAAAGTAACAAATTATATGATAACTTGAATAAAGAGAAAAATAAATATGCTATTAAGGCATCTTCTTCAAATCACTTCTTTATTTATTTAATGTCTATCTCAACACCCTAACGAACAATATCCTAAATAAAAAGAAAAACAAATAACAATCCTGGAAACCTGAAAAGAAAAAAAAGAAAAGAAAAGAAAGAAAGAAAGAAAGAAAGATGATAATGTATTTCTGATCCTACAAGTAGTTGCTGGAAAATTGAGGGGAAAAAGCAATTCTGCACAAGTAAAGCACTTGGTATTTGAATACTAGAAAAATGAAAACTTGTAAATGCCACTACTGTATTGCATTCCATTAGTATTCCAGACTGACGACTTCATTTAATTTCCATTCCAGAATAGCACATTGACAATAAATTTCCATGGCAACAAAAAATGATAATCAACTTGCCTTCAACGCTCAGGACGGCTAGGAAAAAACGATATCATACCACAGCTCAAATCTGATCGTGTTGAAAATCAACCACTGCACAGTTTACAACCGACTCCTGGGTAATACCATTGAGAATAATGCAGGTGGAATAAAGCAACTTGTTACAAAGTCCTCTTCCTATATTAAAAGCCTGTCGAAACACCCTGTCAAAAGCTCATCCGCTTTACATCCGACCTTCCTCATCAAAATGTGTCAATGGTCACACGCATGGTGGTGCTCGTAACAACCCATTGAAGCGCATCCACCACAATGACAAAGAAATATGTCTGCGATTCTCCCACAACAATGGATTGAAGTGAAATATTGACCATGACGATGAAATACCTCAAAAAGATAACTACTGTAGTGGAAGGTGTGCCTACATGTACATGTATATGTGTAATGGCAGCGTCAATAATTGCAAATTTGCCGCAGCATGAATTGATATTACAATCATTCAAATGAAGCTTTTTCTGGCTTTCTGACAGGCCTATTTTCTTTCTTCTTCGCTGACATACTTTGCTGAATTGACTGAAATATGATGTGGGTATTTAGGTTTGAAATTGTGGTCTACTAGTACTTCATAAAATCAATGACTTCAGCAAAATATTACATTTTATTGATAAAATAAACAAAGAGGATCTTGAACAAGATTTCCTTGATGACCCCTCCCCCCCCCAAAAAAAAAGTAATAATAACAAATAAAAAGAGAATAAAAAATAAAATAATTAATATGTAGCTGTGACAGTACCCTTGGCCTTTTAATTAGAGTATTAACTTTGTTGGATGTAGAAAATCTAAATCTGAGTAATAGCAAAATGAGAAAAAATGTTTTGTTTTATCTTGTATTGTTTTGTTTTAATGGTAATTCTTTCATTTGTATACTGCAAAGTATTGCTTTGTTTATCTTTGTATCTACTGGGGCATTTTTAGTAAATAATATTTGAATTGAATGGAATTGATAAAAATCTATAATTATATTGTTTCCTTGCTTATAGTTATATCTGATGATATGCAAGCTTCAATTAATGGGATTTGCCAATTTGAGTAGTATTAAATCTAGATTAATTTTGACCTGGTACTATTGAGTACTTCTTCAGAGATGTGCTTGTATGATACTAAAATCAATAAAACACAGTGTTGGCTTTTTAAAAGCAGCAAATTGAGAAATGGAATGCTGATCCTGTTTGCAAACAAATACGGTAATTTGTTTTCTGAAAATAAAATGTCAGTGGTTTTATGATTATAATGCAATTTCAGGACAATTATTGAATCCTTCAACTGCTGCTCGGTTACAAAGAGTGCAATCAAGCATGGTGATTGTTTATGAGGAAGCAATAACCTTGTGGCAAAATATGAGCATAATTATTTACTTTTGGAGCGTTTTGTTTTCATATTCATTACTTATTAATGCCAGATTGATACAAATTGGCAGTGACTAGATCATCGTCGTGACTCGTGATCATATATTATTACTGTCAGCATTGTCATCATCATCATTATCACATCAGCAGCAGCAGCAGCATCAACATTATCATCATCATTACCATCATTATCATCATCTTCACCATCAACATTATCATCATCATCACCATCACCACCACCACCACCACCATCATCATCACCATCAACATTATCATCATCATCACCATCACCACCACCACCATCATCATCATCACCATCAACATTTTCATCACCACCATCATCATCATCATCATCAACAACATCATCATCATCACCACCACCACCTCCACTTTAATCGTCATCATCTCAGCCTTTTTTTTCAATCTCCTAACTTTTCCAGATATTTTCTCTTTAATTAATGATCTATTCTTCTTTTCTTCGATACACCATCAACTCCATCTCCCTCTCTGTCTCATTCTCTCTGCCTTTCTTTATCTCTCTCTCTCTTTCTCATCCTCTCCCTTCCCCTAATCCTCCATGACATCATCCATGTTTTCCCATATGATCTGAAAAATTACCATGACACACAAAACTGAAACAAGATTCCAGAACAAATTGACCGTCAGTTGTACGCCTTCTCCCAAATGACCATCCTGTCAGCTCTACAACTACTTTCTAGAATGCATATTGACAGCGTCAACTTCCTCGAGGAAAACAGGAATGTCTTCCACGCATCTCCAGCAAGGTTTGGATCATCACTCATATGATGATAAATAGTGTTTCTGTTTGACCTACTTTGGAGCTTCCACAAGTTTTATTACTTTAAAAGGGTACTGACTAAAATCTAATTTTTCTGTTTAAAAGAGAGAGAGAGTAGTAAGTAAGGAACTTGCAATGCAGCTGTAAAACGAATATCTGATGCACATTTCAGGGACTGTATCATATACCCCTTTCATAAACCCAATTATGCAGCTAATAGCAGCATAATTTGGTCGTAAAATCGGAGGAGGACCAGAGTTATCCGCATTATTTTGATGCTGCAATTATCCGCATAATAGCAGCATCGGGACCAGATTTTGACTTTATGAACGCATTTCGAAAGTAATGCGGATAATTGCCATGGTGCGGTCACAAGGTCACCCTTTTCCAACGCAACCGCATCGGAGGGGGTGTGTGCGGTTGCCATGACGATTATCCGCCTTTTTCAGGACGGGCGCTCGTAAAAATAGTGCAGATTATTTTCGGAGTTTGTGAACGCAATTTTTATTGAATTATCCGCATTACTCTTAGGCGGCTAATTGGAGGATGGGTTTATGAAAGGGGTATTAGAGAATCTATAATTATAGTTACCTTAATTGCCATTTATATATACACCATGCCATGGTAACAGGGCTCAGCAGCCAATCAAAATCAAGCTTCATCATGACAAAGTTACCATGAAAGTACATGTAGGTCATCATGAATGAAACATTGCCAAGATGTCACTCAAGAACAGATTTAATTCTTTCTTCAAAATTGTTAAATTCAAAGAAAATTCATTCCACAACCTAGATAAATCTGGTGAGAAGTTCATGTTTTTGTCTTGGTATCAAAAGTTCATCATGGATCAACTAAACCATCACAGAAACGAAAACTGAGAAGAACCCATGACCTTTATATTTTCCCAGGCTTTCAGGAAGGTATACAATATCAAAGTTCATTTGCAAAGACACAGCGATGTGCATGCAAAATATGTGATTGGCCTACATTTTAATAAGTTCAGTACTGAATTTGTTTTCTATCCTAATCTCCAGTTTGTTTGGGGGGGGGGGGGTTGTGAAGGTGTGTATTTTTCTATTTGCACAGTAATGTTTTATGCCTATTAAATATTTGAGTTTGTTTTCCTCAGAAAGTGGGTCAGGGATCAGGGATTTCATAGAAATAGGTTATCCACAAAGAACAAATAAACTTTATATCCTGTTCGAATTTTTGCACTCAATCAGTGATTAATATTATTCTGTCTTGATTGTTTGATCTTCTTTCCTTGCTTCGAAGTACAACAGATGCCGACATTGATTTATTCACGAGGTAATATAAAACAAACAATTATATTAATTTACTCTGGAAAGCTATAATTTGATTTGTTGACTCGATTTCCACGCACTTTTTTTGTTTATTTTCTGAAAGCAAACATGAAAGCAAACAAGCTGCAAAGAATCTAAGCAGTATACATGTAGAATCGCTGCTGACCTAATCAATGATCCATAGATTATTCAATAATCAAAGTATCAACTGACTGAACCATACTAAATTCCTTACTTTTCATTTACGTTCTCTTTCTGAATGACACTATTACCATTTTGTATACATGTATTGCTTAACTGAAAAGAGGGGGGGGGGAAGAGGTGGGAATAAAATATTATAATTCTGATATGATTTCATATCATACTGCAAATACAATGTCACTTAATAGCCTCCATGGGGATAGCACTGTAGGCCAGTAGGCCTATATTTACTGCGTACCTGTGTATAATAAGCAATATGTGTACTCGTGTGACTATGCAATTATTGGTTTATGAGACAACAATCAATCAAAAATGAACTGATCTTAGCATTATCAATCAATAATTTAATTAGTTATCTTGGTTTCAGTGAGTGCACTATGGCAGGTCCGTACTGCATGCTCTTGATCTGTTACAAGCAATTTCGATTGGTACTTCCCAGGTGATTTTAGCACAAGGCATACCATTAAAACAAAACATACAAGCCATATATTTTAGCTTAGAACTATTTAATGTTACTATCAACCATCAATCATACATAGTTTGCCCTGGAATCATGATTGATATCAATTTTAAGATTTATTTTATCTTAAAGCTTATTCAGACACTGGATACAGGGGCCACGGAATGAGTGGGAACTGGTGGTTAATCCCCCCACCTTATTTTCATTAACGTGTAAAAAGTGTGAAAATTGCCTTCAAATTGTGAGTTTATGTATCTCCCAAGCCATCATTTTCAAAATGATTCTGTAGCCCATTTTCAAAATAATTCTGTAGCCCCTGGGATATGGTACAGAAGTGGCTTATAGTACTTCAAAGTCAAATTTCAAATCACCGACTTGGGCTTAGAGGCCTAGCAAGTCATTCGATATATCAACAACTTTACAAGAAGAACTTACAAGCAGGCAGGTGACAAGCACTAACTAATACCGTGTTTACACAGTGCCACGGCTCGGGGGTTCGACACGCGAGCCGTGCTCAACACGGCAATTTTATGCTGTGTAAACGCGATCAGTGTGATCCGTGAGCCGTGTCGAACACGGCTTTTTTGATCCGCCAAAATCGTAGGTTTCAACCCGCGAGCCGAGTCAGACTCGGCAAATTTTTCGTGTGTAAACAGAAAGCCGTGTCGAACTCTCTTGACCAGGTCACTGCGCGCGCTTTCACTTTTGGCATTGTTGTTGTTCGCACGGACAAGATTCGATTCCGGCGGTGAATTTCCCGCGTTTAATTTGCGACGTCATAATTCTTCTTCCGTTCGAGATCCGCGAGCCGTGTTGAACTCGCCTTTTTATATGTACGTATAAACGCGATCTCTGATCCCTTCTTCGCAGTGTTCAACCCGGCTCGCGGATTCAACACCCGAGCCGAGTCAATGTGTAAACACGGTACTAAATGGCTTTCATCCATAAGAACCATAATATTTCCCAAATCAATAGATTCTTTGTAAACATAACAACAATGTGTGGATGCACACGCACACATGGTCAGGAGAGCCCCCCTTGTCCAAATACCACTGTATAGAATGGGCATTTAACTCGAGTGCTAGAAACGTTAAGCACTCAACATTATTCTTTCTGCTTTAGGGTTGTGGCATGAGTAAACACGACAGTTTTGTCTTCACTTCCACATGATCAACATAATGCACATCAAACATTTGTGTTTTTTTTAACAGTCATGAATATTCTTACCTATAGACATGACTGCATAATTAAACAAAATCGCCTCACTGGGTTTTTGTTCGTCATTCTGATTTTTGTCAATTTTCAAGATAAATTTCTAGAAGCTGCTTAAGAATACAATTGAATATTATATATGATATATCTGCCTTTATAAGTTTACAAATCCCATTCTTGATGTTGACGAGTGATTACGCCCTCTGCCTCAACGAAATTTCAGGGAGGTATGAAAAAAAATAAGAATATTGGAAAATTCTATTAGGGGATTTAGAGTTCCCCGGCAGACGATGACCTGAACAGTTAAATCTAGTCCTGATAGGAAACAGATCTATTGCAGGAATACCAGAAATGCTTGTACACTTTTTATTCATATAAATATCAAAATTTGCATTTAGATTTCTAACCATTCAAGTCTTTCTTAAGGTTCCACCAGCAGACTAATCAATTTACGGTTCCCCAGCAGACAATGACCCAAGTTAATCTAGTATTGATAGGAAACAGATCTATGTAGCGTGCAGGAATATCAGAACTGCGGACATACATTTATATTTTAATCATATCAAAATATGTAAGATTAAATTTGTGTTCATTCAAGTCTATTTAAGGTTTGCAAGCAGACTAATCTTCTTCCCAAGCAGAAATCCAAGTTAATCTAATCCTGATAAGAAACAGATTTTTTGCAGGAATACCGAAAATGCTCATACACTTATATATCTTTATTCATATCAATAATCAAAATGTATGTAAGATTAAATTTTTAATCATTTGCGTCTATTTAAAGTTCCCTGGCAGACTAATCTATTTAGGGTTCCCCAGAAGACTATGACCCGAGTTAATCTAATCCTAATAGGATACAGATTTTTTGCAGGAATACCGAAAATGCTCATATACCTTATGTATTGGTATTCATATCAATAATCAAAATATGTAAGATTAGATTTTTAATCATTCACATCTATTTAAAGTTCCCTAGATCTATTTAGGGTTCCCCAGCAGAAATCCAAGTTTAGCTAAACCTGATAAGAAACACATCTATTGCAGGAATACCAGAAATGCTAATATACTTATATATTTTTATTCATATCAATAATCAAAATACGCTAGATTAGATTTTTAATCATTCAAGTCTATTTTAAGGTTCGCAGGCAGACTAATCAATTTAGGGTTCCCAGGCAGACGATGACCCAAGTTAATCTTGTATTGATAGGAAACAGATCTATGTAGATGGCAGGAATAGTCATCAGAACTTGGCGTGATATTGGTCACATCCTGGGACCCGACTGATGAACCCTGTTCCACATCTCAAGACTGTCTCTTAATACACAAATCTCATAGAGAGGGTGCGGCTGGGAAAGGAAGTCAGGGTTCAGGTCAGGAGTATGCTACAAACTTCGATTACTTCTCATAAAATACCAAAACCTCAAAATATAGTAGGCCTACCTTGTAAGTGCAATATACCAACATCAATTAATTAATTGTTACTTCATATTATTTGACTATTTCATTTCACTTATGTAACTATGAAATTTATGTTTACATTGTAATCTTTGTTTGTATCAGTCTCCAGACTGTTTTAACAAGGAAGTATTTTGTACAATAAACCGAAATGAATGAATGAATGAAAATGATAGTTTTCTGATGCTATCAAAAATGATTTGGCAATTAACATGCAAGGCTACATACAGTGTATGTACTAAGTCACTAGTATACTTCATTGTTTTATAAAGTTCCAGAGTATACTACATGGATTCGGGGGGGGGGGGGATCAGGCCATTTTGCCCTCAAAATGCTCAAAAGGGCCCGGGAAATTTTAAAAGGCGCCTCAACAAATCCCTGTTCACTGAAATCTTTAACGTTATCAAATGCAGCGATTTTAAGCAGTTGTTTGTGAAAAGAAGCACCAGAAAATTATTTTTATAAAAATCTATCTGAACATGGACTACATCTGCATCATGATTCACCTCTCACAAAATGCCAAAAAATACCCGAAACAGAAAGTTTTAATAGGGCGTTCCATTTGCATTTTCAACTTTCATTGCCGTATTATGTTCATCACTTCCACATGGTTCTTAAGAAAATATTACCGAAATTCTGGAAGTATTATAAGCTGTCTGATAATCCGTAAATCAGTAAATCTGCATTTAGATTATTGAAAATCATAAATCCAGGAAGGTTCCCCACTTCTTTTACAATCTTGTATGTAAAATATCTAGTTCACAAAGCAGTGTGTTCTTCATTTTTTATTTCTAGGTTGAATAAAAGTGCAACCCCTCCCGTCCCTGACTAAGCATTGAGATGCAGCTCATTCCCATCTTAATACAAAGTGACAGCACCATTCTACAACATCTCTCAAGCGTACACAACCTCCGCGGCATCGCTAGGGAACGGAGGAGGATTTAAAGTAATGTTCAGCTTCTGGTGGAAAATTTGAAAAACATTGTGCAAATTAAAAACTAATTTCATGATATTAAGGGAAAATATTTTAAAAATGGTCCACTGTATTTGAGGATTGGTTTAACATACCTTCAAACCATGTGACGTTTTCTGATAATTTGTGAGTACTATAAAGCAGGGGCCACGGAACTGGGGGGTGGGAGTGCTCCACTTTCTTCCCAAACCAAAAACTTAAATACGACCATCTGATGTTTTGCATGGTCAGCCCCCCCCCCCCAGTTTCAAAACCGTTCTACCCACCCTGCTGTGTATAGTCCCATAGTAAAGTTCACTCTATTTTCTTCAGCAGACACATGTATGCATCAAGTTACCATTATTTCATTTCCAGCAAACTAAAGATTCAAGGAGCATTATACAAAACCATTCACAAAAACTGGGCGTTGTGGCATGCACCTGTAATCCAAGCTATGTTAGGTAGTTACACATTGATGCAGAGGTTCGAGCCCTGGTAACGTCTTTCGGATGGTGACATTAAATGTCGGTCCCAGACGTAAATAATCCTATCTGGTTGAAACACGTCTGACAAAACTCAAATACACACACACAAAATTACCTTGATACAGTTTCTGTCACAGTTTAAGATAAAAATTTCAAACTGAGTTCTCCATGTAGGCCTAGATCTTTAAAGTAATGGTCGATTTCCATTAGAAATAATCTCTGAGCAATCAAAATACATGTAAATATGCACCTTCAAATCGGGGAAATATCACTTTCGAATACAAATCGTGTGAGAGTGAGGTGGGAAGGAGTGGGCTTTGAAAATATAAAAGTCCCACATGAATAGTTTTTTTTTCTAATTTTGTTATTTCGCATAAATCACAAAATAAAATTTGGAATAGCTCCAATCATCAATTTGCAGTGCTTCTCACAAGTTTCCCTCTGAAAGTAATTGTGGCCATCATTCAACTATCACTTTAAGAGCGTCTGATCGCCCCATGCATAACGGCTCGTAATCACTCCAAAATATCTAATAAGTGTGGCCCGTCACGGCTGGCATGGGATGATAAATGAGATTTTCCCCCGTTTGACGGACTAATTCAAGGGAAGGGTTCTACAAGATGTGTCTCAGCCATCAAGGAAAGTGCAGGGTGGGCTCAAAGTCTTTAAAGGTTTACTTCTAAATTCTACATGGTTATTATAAAGAGTCTGTATTTGACCAAGGATGTGATTTTACAAACCATTTTAATTATAAAGTGATTGTTCGTTCTCTCTATACACAATAAAAACTGTGGTGATAACCGGTGTACATAGAGGACCACACCAGTTATTTTACACCGGTGTTAAATTGGTGGTGTTAGTTTTACACCTATAGGTGTTACTACAACACCTTTTGTTGTTACATTTACACTCTTTAGTGTTATGTTTAATCTCTAGGGTGTAATTTTAACACCTCAGGGTGTGGTCCTCTATTAACACCAATTGGTGTCAGTTTTAACACCGCAGTTTTTACAGTGTAGATATAAGTTGCATGACCCAACACCTAAAGATACTTTCAATCAACATTTTATTACCATGGAAACACGGTTCTCACCAAACTCTAGTACACGCCTTTTTGTCATTGCAAAAACACCTCAACTATATTGCTGTATGCATATTCTTGTACAATACAAAAACATGCCGTCAGATATCAATTCCGGCGAGGCATTATGATTACATATTTTTCTGGCAAATTTTGTAGGGCCTTAGTTATATGAATGATGTCTATTGCTATGCCTACCTGTGACTACATGTTTTAGCCATTAATTAGGACTAAAGCATGCAAATATAGCAGAAACCAGCACCATCTGGTCAAAACCAACCTCATATGCACGTACTTACCATTGCACGTGCATATCTCCTATGCAGGGAAGATGCGCAGCTGAAATTGAAGTGAAATTTCCCCCCTAAATTGAATCAAATTTCCAGCCCAAATTTGAGACAAATCTGATTACTCTTCATTCATGAAAAATTCTACTAAACATCTTGCCTTCTGGCTTTCTTATTTCGCTGCTACGCAATCTAGTCTGATAACAGTGATTCATCAATTATACTTAAGGTATAATCAATGAAATAGGAGGAACGAAAAGAGATAAAGGGAAGGAAAGAGAGAGAGACATATAATGAACATATACAAAGGCAGAGGAGGGGAAAAGAGACAGACGTATACAGAGAGGAAGAACGCATCTAGGCATGCTTCTGTAGGGAATAATATAGAGACAGACCCGGGGGGGGGGCCACTTACACTGACGAGTGGATACCATGCGCGACCAAAAAAAAAACATAAAAAGGATGTTTTTTTCAAGATAGGCAGAGATGCCAAGTTCAAAGACCAGCTATGCACGTGTTTAGGGTGCTTTTTGAGACCTCATGGTCGCGCATGGTATCCACTCGTCAATGGAAGTGTCCCCCCCCCCGAGACAGACAGAAAGAAAGAGATGGAGATAGAGAGAAAAGGTGGGTTAAAGAAGACAATGTAGGCGGGGCATGAAAAGGGTGGGTGATGGCAAGCAGGGAAGGAAAAACAAAAGGGGCGGAGCAGAGAGGGGGAAGGGAGAAAGGGGAGGTGTGGTATATAAACAAGACAAATACCGTGTTTACACATTGACTCGGCTCGCGTGTTGAATCCGCGAGCCGGGTTGAAGACTGCGAAGAAGGGATCAGAGATTGCGTTCATACGTACATATGAAAAGGCGAGTTCAACACGGCTCGCGGATCTCAAACGGAAGAAGAATTATGACGTCGCAAATTAAAGGCGGGAAATTCACCGCCGGAATCGAATCTTGTCCGTGCGAACAACAACAATGCCAAAAGTGAAAGCGCGCGTAGTGACCTAGGTCAAGAGAGTTCGACACGGCTTTCTGTTTACACACGAAAAAAATTGCCGAGTCTGACTCGGGTCGCGGGTTGAAACCTTCGATTTTGTAGGATCGATAAAGCCGTGTTCGACACGGCTCGCGGATCACTCTGATCGCGTTTACACAGCATAAAATTGCCATGTTGAGCACGGCTCTCGTGTTCAACCCCCGAGCCAAGTCAATGTGTAAACACGGTAAAAAAGACTTACAGGGGAAGTTCACCCTGAAGAAAACGTTGTTGTAAAAATAGCAGAAAAAATAGTAAAAAATATTTGGGGAAGGTTTGAGGAAAATCCGTTAAAGAGTAAGAAAGTTATTAGAGTTCAAAATTTTGGATTTGGGACGTCATAAACGAGCAGCTGCCCCATGTGTTATGTAATATAAAATGTATGAATTTCAAATTTTGTATGGTTCCTGATGACTTAATTTTGTTTTCTTTTCATGATCAGGTGTGAAATGATTTGTCTATTGATATACAAAAGTTACAGTGAAAACCATTTTCAATTTTCTGAGAAAATGACATTTCATTGATTTTTTACCATTCGCTACGTAGGAATGCTGCTCGCATATGACGTCACAAATCAAATAATTGAAATTCTAATAACTTTTTAATTATTTGATGAATTTTTCTCAAACCTTCGGCAATATTTTTTATTATTTTTTCTGCTATTTTTACAATAAACTTTTTGTCAGGGTGAACTTCCCCTTTAAGAATATTTTCTAATGTACATGTATGCTACATTAACAACAAAAGCACAGAGGGTAGGAGATGTACATGTATACATATGTAGTGCAATACAGTGAACCTATGAGGCCCTTCTCATTAAGATTTCTAAAACTAGTTTACTGGAAACTGATTCAGGAAACCGGTTTGGAAGATCGCTTTGCTAGCGTTCCCACTTGAAAACACGAAAGTGGTTTTCAAAATCACTTCATGTAAAGCGCTCTTGTTGCTATGGAAACGCTCTCAGTGGGGTGACACGTTTCGCGAGAAATTCGAAACCGCAGCATAGGCATTCTACACCTGTCGTGTGGAGTAGCGCGCTCAAAATGTGCGAAGAACGGTTGTGTCCTCACGCTATAACCAGTTTAACGAGGCAAAGCAATCTTGAAAACTACATCGCGAGGCGGTTTTCCAAACTGGTTTGGAAGATCGCTTCCAAGACCGCTTTGACCGTTCTCACTACGCGTTAAACTAGTTTCCAGTAAACTAGTTTTAGGAATGTAGTGAGACCAGCCTCTATGTCACAGCATGGATCCTACATGTACTAGTAGGATCCATGCTCACACCACGTGCCTATAGTCAAAACCTGCCTTTAGTGACCACCAATTTTGTCTTCCTATTGAATCAAATATGATCGCCAACCTGTCTATAAATACAACCTGTCTCCGGTGGCCACTTTTCCTGTTTCCCTCGAGTGGCCTTAGAAACCAGTTTGAGATAAGGCCCTAGGAGTTGCGCATATTAAGCAGTTAACCTGCATTTTATTTCTATTTTTATTCATTTGTTTTAAGGGGGGTAAAATACAGTACAGTAGAAATACCTGGTCCAGTGGTTAGAGCATTGGACTCATAATCGCAAGGTTGTGAGTTCGAATCCAAACTCTGCCATTGTCTCCACTTTGATAAAAAGGCCCAAGAGTGATATCTGTCATCTATCATGTCAGACACTATGACTGATTAAACTAGATGTAAAATGTTTCCAAGGTAATTGGTTATATACCAGCTTGGCGTTTAACAGCAAAAAAATAAAATGCTGTCCTGCCGAGTTCCTACGGGAGTTACCACAAACAGAAACAGACACAGAAACAGAAACCTTAAAAAGCCCCCGCCCCCCTTCCACAATCATCCTACTTTTAAAAACCAAGCAATGATTCACCCATCACTGGTTAAGAGAAAAACTCTAGCTGTGCACAGATGTCAGGTGACCACCTGATTGAGATGGAGAGAGAATCATTCCCAGAATCAGGGAATGCATCCCATACTCCTCCTCCTCATCCTTATGCCAAGGGATATATGACTCATCTCACCTGTACACAGAAAGGGCATTTACAACTATCTAATACAAATAAAAACACTTGAGCCTGTGGGGGGGGGCATTTCAAATAGATTTAAAGATAAATGCCAGTTGTGGTGACGATTTCAAAATGAGTTTGTACAGAATCTAATGAAATAACCACCTGTGTCTGTTGTATAAAAAGAAAGCATGTGCTGAAGGATTCTGGAAGAAATTGTGTAATTGCTGCGAAATTAGCAAATAAGCATGGGATTCGGGACTAGCGTTGGGCCGACATTCAAAGCAATTACATTACACTGTCCCACTTGCACTTATCTGTGTTGGTGATCTTCAGTGTGAACATTTTTCAGCGTAGATTTCAAGATTTCACAAAGTTCAGTTTATGTAACTGTACGAGATCTAGATCCTCGATGATATAGTGACAATTAAGCCTGGTATAACTGACTTTCTAGTGAATCAGTGTTTACTGCAACTACTTTCATTTATCTTAAAGTCTGACTAAATCAACACTTCAATTCCTGTAAAACAGCGTTTGATATGTTATCAATGCTGAGTAGAGCAATCCCTCCATCTTTTTACTGATCTTTTCTTTCTTTAATATTGTTTTTAATTGATGGAAAATAAAATGCAATACAATTCCTGGCTGCATATTACAGTCAAACTTGATTTTAGTAAATAGTGACCATCTGAACAGAAGGACTACCTGTCTATAAAGACTACAAGTTTGGTTTCCTTGAATATAATTCCCAATTAAAACAAGTGTTACAAGAACCTCTCCATAAAGACCACCTGCTATAAATACCTTTTTTTGCCTTCCTTGGGCAGTATTTTTATCCAAGTTTCACTGTTGTAGGAGAATATCCCCATTTCAAAAGAAATGACTGGATAAAAGAATTGAAAGTGTATTAATCAAAAAAGCAAGTAATGCATAATCTACTCAATTAACATTATTCAGCAAATTTAATTGCATTTCAAAATATTATACTTGCCATTATTTAATGCAATAATACTTTTTTTTTCAAATTAACAAGAACGATAAAGCACCGGTCTAAATGGAACAACGAGCCAATAAAAATCTATTTGATTTCAAATCTTCGGCACATCTGATCGCACCTCTGCCACCATGATGCCCAGTGTACAACGTGACTCATCATAGCTATCAAAAAAAAAAGCAGCAGCAAATCGAGATGCGATACACTCTTTTTGTGGTTCGGAAGGTGTCCGAATAAGATTTCTCCAAATTCCATCAAACTCCTGATTGGTGTTGGCTTACCAATGACTAACCCCTACTTATCTTTTTTTTTATTCTAGGAGGAATGAGGTCAGGTGGTATCCCTTTGCTCTGGACGACGTATGCTAGTGGTCTTGAGGTGACAATTTTCTTTTCATAGGATGGTATAGGCAGGTGTTCTTTTCTTTAAATGTGGTCCTTGAATAATGATGATAATGACAATGGTGATGGTTTTCTTTCATGTAATGGGGTAATGCAGAATGCAGTTGCTTGTTGGGTACATGTACATGGTTATGCTGCTGTTGTTGTTGTTGTTGATGTTGTTGTTATTGTTGTTGTTGTTGTTACTGTTGTTGTTGTTACTGTTGTTGTTGTTCTTGTTGTTAATGTTCCTTCCTCTGCCATAGTCTTACTTTCTGTATCTTCAGTATTAGAATATTGATGATATAGGATTTACTACATACAGTATTCAAATTCAACAAAATCAATGACTTAGCTGATGCATAAACAAACATGTACACAAGAGGAGAATGAATTTCCCCTAAGATGCTAATTGTCCCAGGGAACCTCCAAAGTACACTCTTTAATGTGGTGTTGGGATTAACACTTAATGGAAAAACAAGGGAAATTGCCCCCTAGAGAGAAAATCCATTTCCGCTGGTGCCTCATCTGCCCAGAATCCGACTTAACTCAAGATATTAATGAGGAAACGAAACAATTTATCATCATGATCAAATACCCCACCAAACTCATGTTCATCATTAGCAGCAGCAGAAGTACTATCATAATCATCACTATCTACATCATCATCATCATCTTCGTCATTATCCTCACCATCATCATCATCACTATCATCAAAATTATCATTATCCTCACCATCATCATCAAAATTATCATCATTGCCATCACCACCATCATCACCATAATCATCATCACCATCATCATAATCACTATCACCAAAATTATCATCACCATCATCATCACCATCATCACCATCATCACCACCACCATCACTATCATGTCATTATCACCACCGTACATCATCGTAATCACTGCCACCGTCATAATCATCATAACCATCTTCCTCATAAAGTACACCATCAACATCATTATCATACATGAGGCAGGCACAATGTTTTGTATCCGTACTACTGACTGATTTTGAATATTACTAGAGTTAAAATGTAAACAAAATGATAATGATAATTCTAAGACTCTTCTGATCTTTAGCCCAAACTGAAATATTGAATGACAGCCAAGTATTATCAAAATAAATCATTGTTAGGAATGTAAAGTTTATTTCATAAACATAAAACTTGAATAAATGTTGTCATCCACTAATATTTGCAATGTACATTGTGGATATAGAAAACCTGTACAATGTCATTTATTAATTTTGGTAATAAATTAACCATCTTAAAAATGTACATTTTATGTTACAGTATAAACTATAAATAGCAGATAAACATTCAATGATAAAAAAGTAGTACATGGATATTGGAATATAACAGGCAAATCCTACTTGTGTAGCAGGTTAATATGACAAATACATGATACTTTTACACTAAGTACACAGTTAATCAAATAGGAAATAATATATTACTTGCATATAATCTGTCCAGCTAAATAAACCACCAATTTGACAAATAAATTCCATAATTTTTGCATACAAAAACCACAAAAAGATATACATTGCTTACATAACGTCTTACAAGCTGAGTTTCCTTTGATGGTAAATATTCTTTTTTACAAAAACATAGTACAAAAGTTAAACTTGTATGCAATTCCTTATCATTTACATTATATCCAAATATCAAAAGAGAACTTTATTTTCCCTTTTAAATCACAAAGGTAGCAATACAGCTGAATTTGGGCATCCGTAACTTCGAAACTATCATTTATCCCTGACACAAGAATAGGAAATAACTATTAAACATTATGAAGAGAATACTAGCATCACAACACCATGAATTTAATTCTTTGAATCCACTCACCAAGCCCTTCACTGCACTGTGTAGAATAATTCCAATAATGTCACACGTGAGTGTACCGTCCAAACAAACAAGAGCTATCAAATCCCACAGGATCGCGTGCTACCGGGTCGTAGTATCCAATGACATTTGCAACACAGCACGCTTGCCCCCTCTCACATCTAACTACCTCTCCCTCTCTCGATCGTTCGCTCGTTAGTTCGTTGTTCACTCACTCTCGCTCTCTCGCGGTGGAATGCCAGTGATGGGACATCAACAGGCTCGGAAATACCTTTACCAGAAATGTGAGTGGCTCGAAGAGGGATAGACATGTACAGATAGCACGGTGCACTCTCTGCCTAGTCTACAGGCACAGACCTTAGATTTTCACATTGTGCATAATGCGCAAAAGAAACAGAGTATGAAATAGCGAGACTAGATTCACTATAACTGCTTTCTCAATCTTTGATACACAGAGGATGTTTGGAGTGTAGTGTGACTAGTCTCTATACTAGACATGCTATTATCAGTTAAATGTTCAAAATTGAGTTTGCGCTTACAGACTACTACTGTCAAAGTGAGTTGACTTGTCTGTGTATAAAGCCATTCACAGACCCACTTGTCCGCTTTCTGAAAAATGCAGAGTCTGATGCACAAGACTAGCGTGGTTACAACATATAAATATATCAGTAGCAATAAATATAATAAAAGCCAAAAATTAGCCTAAAATTGAGAAACATTCAAATGAATATGTTGAGTACCTTTTTTCTGTCAATGCCCAATGACTAGAGAGTCCATGTAAGTGGCCCTTTCATATTTATAGGCTCTTCTTCCACAATACTTAGGCTCTTTGCCTTTTTAAAGGGGAATGAAACCTTTGGAACAAATAGGCTTGTGTAGAAACATAAAAATCAAAGAAGAATAAAGAAAGTTTGAGAAAAATCAGACAAATAATGAGAAAGTTATGAGCATTTAGATACTGCAATCACTAATGCTATGGAGATCCTCCCATTGGCAATGCGACAAGGATGTGTGATGTCACTGATGAACAACTTTCCTTTTGGAGGACTATAAAATACCCTCAAAATGTCTCTTTTTTTATTTTTCTTACGATGATACAAACTCTTTATCCATTATGTATTCTTAAAAAATATGTATTACATGCCCTCATGTAGAAAGAACACATGATCTATGGATAGATGTGATAAAAGAGGCAATTCAAGTGAAATATATACTAAAGTAATGGGAAGAGTTGTTCATCAGTGACATCACACATCTTTGTCGCATTGCCATTGGGAGGATCTCCATAGCATTAGTGATTGCAATATTTAAATGCTCATAACTTTCTCATTTATTGTCCAATTTTTCTCAAACTTTTGTTGATCTGTTTCTTTGATTTTTCTTTTTTCACACAAGCTATCTTGTTCCAATGGTTTCATTGCCTTTTTAACAGAATATCTGACATTTAAAAAAACTAGAAATTTGACCTGTCCAAAGGACACATGCCCTCACGTAACGCGAACAGAAATTCATTCAATATGATTGAACTTAATATCGTGCAGAAACCAACACACACCAATTGTTTTGTTAATCTGTTGATTATTCCCTAAGTAATTACTATTCAGAAACCAACTTGCATATATAATGAGCTGTGACCTTTGACCTGCTGCAATCGAACTCGACCTGTACTTTGGTGTCACCTACCTACACACCAAAAAAAATTTAAATCCAGTCAATATTTTTTGAGTTATTGAGTTGAAACAAAGTGGGGGATGGACAGAAGTACAGGCAATGCTTGATGCCCCCTCCAGACTTTGTCTGTGTTTATTGGGGGAGGGGGGAAGCTAAATTATCAACTTACGATACATGGTCATTTTGCTAATAAATACAGTATCTAGTGCACCTGCGCAAACATGTAGAAAGGGGATTTCACCTTGAAAAAAGGTTTATTCAAAAACAAAATAGATAGATGATATATCTAGATGATACAATAAATGTTTGTCAAAAATCCATCAAAAATTTAAAGATGCTTGAAGTTTGTTTGTTTTTCACTTGATCACTTCACATATGAGCAGCTTTGCCATATCAATGTATGCATTCAATAAATATCTGTTTTCCCCTTTTTTATGGTTCATTTTTAGGATTTATTATGAGAGCAAAAAGTATTTTTCTTTCGATTTCAGCAAATGAAATATGTTTGATGAGAATGCTCACATAACAGCAATTTAAACTACTAGATTAAAAAATTGAAATTTATAGTATTCACCTTAAATATCTGACATCAAAGGATTCTGTTCATTTGTCACATCAGAAACTCTTATATCTATAAATGGATATTTGAAAAAAAAAATTGATCATGATGTTTCTCTAATTTTTCTACTTCTATTATTATTATTAAAGGTCAAGTTCATATCAGGAAAGACTTGCCCTCTAATTATTTGTTTAAGTGTTTAAAAAAATTGATCACACACATACTACCCAGCAATGGCGCATTTTTTTCTTCCAACTAATACCAATTATCAAATTGTAATTTCTGTATTGTTTATCTATGGCAACTGGGCAACGATGTTGTTGAAACTTTTGTTATTCTTTTTCGATGAAATTAATAAATTATTTTCCCAAAAATATTTTATAGGCTTTATCTGAAATACAAATTCCTGACAATGATTACATCATACTCCTGAAGCATGAAGCAGACCTTGAATGCAGCAACATTTACCGAATCATAAATGAACTTCAGAGGGCAATGAAATATTGGATGGATATATATATAAAAAAAAATGCACCAACCTACTGTGTGTAAAACATTGTTGCTCACACAATTTAATGAACGTACTTAAAATCTAATATCTGACTTGCTTCCTTTCCTCTTTCCTTTAAATTGAAATAAGATAAATATTTATTCCCTCTTTCCTTCACTTTAAATTGAAATAAAAAAAATCAACAAACATTATTTTTTCAGACTGATTTTAAAGCCTCTGGGTTGAATCTAAAGTAGTCACAGCAAGGTAGCAATAGTAGTCATGAGAGAAAATGAGTTTCCCCATCATACTAAAAGCATCCTGAATATATAAACTGAGATATTAGTGAAACAGAACAAAGGTATAATATGTTGCTATAATAATCAAATTAAGTTATATAATGTTATGATAATGCACATGAAAATTGAATGCTCATTTATAGGTCATACAAAGTCATGCTCCCTTTCCTTTA
This sequence comes from Lytechinus variegatus, assembly GCF_018143015.1. NCBI lineage: Eukaryota > Metazoa > Echinodermata > Echinoidea > Temnopleuroida > Toxopneustidae > Lytechinus > Lytechinus variegatus. The sequence goes on from NC_054748.1 coordinate 33,099,746, forward strand.
ATAAGGCTATATTTGAAAAAGAAGATGGATCCTAACTGTACATTGACTGTAGTACATAGGCATGCTGCAATTTATCTATTGAGCTTTTAATTTTGAGTTTTAAAAATAAAAAATTGCACAAGTCCCCTCAGTATTTCCCCACATCACCTGGTTATTTTCTGACCTCATCAAAACCTCTTACTTTATTTCATCCCTCTCTCCCACCTTAGTTGAGTCCTCACAAATTATTCTTTAGAACTACATGTATGAACCTGTAACATATCTAGGTGCTATGTCAGTAACTTCACGCAGGTTTATAGTTTAACAGAACGTACCTTGATTACAAGAAAACATTTTGTTCAAATCAGCACTGACAACCTAATAGTTTAGTTAGTAAATTCAGGTGTATACACAATAGGTCTATCAATTTTGAATGAAGTTGCTGTAATGACTGTATTGATAATGTCACCAGATGGCAGCAGATGATATTAATCAATTTCAGGGTTGAGATCCTAAGCTATATTTTATGTACAAATGATAGATATATTCTCTTCTTTATTTTCTAAATGTCATGTATTATTTTGAAAATGTCCTATTTCAGCTACAAATATATGGCCATTGAACAAAACTGTATACAATTAACATAATACATAATCTCTCATTTGCATGTAGATAAAATGCACTGCAAATTGCAATCATTCTTAATCAATAATAAAAATGATGAATATATCAAGATCAATTAAATAGATAACTGTATTGCAGATAAATATGTTTGCAATTATCATACAATAAATCAAAATGACTGATTGATGATAAAAACAAGATCTCTGAGTTGCAAAAAAAAATTCTCAATTGTAATTTCTCTAATGCTTAAAGCTTACGTTGAATTTATTCTGCATTCAGTCAAGTATGTCTGTGGGTCATTGTTCATCAATTTTTATATTAAAGGAGAATGAAACCATTGGAACAAGATAGCTTGTGTGAAAACAGAAAAATCAAAGAAACAGATCAACAAAAGTTTGAGAAAAATCGGACAAATAATGAGAAAGTTATGAGCATTTGAATATTGCAATCACTAATGCTATGGAGATAGCAAATTGGCAATGCGACAAAGATGTGTGATGTCACTTGTGAACAACTCTCCCCATTACTTTAGTATATATTTCACTTGAATTGCCTCTTTTATCACATCTATCTATAGATCATTGTGTTCTTTCTACATGAGGGCATGTAATACATATTTTTTAGAATACATCATGGATAGAGAGTTTGTATCATCATAAGAAAAAGCAAAAAGAGACATTTTGAGGGTATTTTATAGTCCACCAAAGGGAAAGTTGTTCATCAGTGACATCACACATCCTTGTCGCATTGCCAATGGGAGGATCTCCATAGCATTAGTGATTGCAATATTCAAATGCTCATAACTTCTCATTATTTGTCCGATTTTTCTAAAACTTTCTTTATTCTTATTCTTTGATTTTCATGTTTCTACACAAGCCTATTTGTTTTAAAGGTTTCATTCCCCTTTAAGGTATAGAGCATTTTAAAGCTTAGGATGTGCTCTTTCAAAAAAAATGAAAATCTCAAAATTAATTTTTGATGACTTATTGTTGGTTTGGGAGTGGCCTGTCACGTATAACCTGTTTCATGAAAATAAGCCAAACTCTAGAATATCATAACTTTTCTAAATCTGTTTTTGATGAAATTTTCAGCATTATAATATTTTTATTTTTTCTGTAAAAATCCACTTTTGTTGGGTTGGACTTGCTGTTTAATAAAAAATGTGAATATAGTATCTTTCTAGAACCGCAATTAATGATATTGTCAAGAACTTGAAGAAGAGTATCATTTGAAATCCTGTGATGTTGGCATGGAAGTATAATCCCTACTCGATACCTGTTTGAACCAAGCTATGTATTTTACTGTCAAAGGTACAGAATTGGTATCAACAAGATGTGAAAGAACGGTATCATCTAAAATCCTGTAAGGATTGGCAAGGAATGAAGTTGTCCCTACTTAAACAAGAATGATTAACTTCAAGAGTGAATGTACTAACAAAACTCTTTATTTTACTGTCAAAAGTAGATCAAAATGATATGTAAGAGTATCGTCTTGAGAACCTGTAGGTTTTGTACAGATACTACATATGAATGATGATCTATTATGAATTACCAGTACACAGTTTCATGATAACTTTTGATTAAAAACAAGCACATCATACTGTATATTTGTAGTTAAAAGCCAAAAGAATAGCAAAATGATATCAAAAAGCGGTGGAAGGATAGTTCCACCTGAGATCTCGTAAGGTACGTATAGAGTACGATGTCCCTATCTGAATTATTATAATCTGTTATCAGTAACATAATTTTCATAAAAGGTGAATAGTATCTTTTTAAACCAATATCATATCAATTAGTTAAATGCAAATAGAATAAAGAAATGATATCAGCAAGAAGTGGAAGGACAGTATCATCTGAGATCCTGTGAGGTTTGGTATGGAAGATGCAGAGTGAGAGGTTAGGTGAGGTGTCAGAAAGCAAGCGCCGTGAGATGAAGCGAAATAAAAGATCAGATCTTACTTTAACCGTCCGTACTCCCTTCCGCCGGAGCATCGGAGCTGGGCTGTTGCCACGGTAACATAGCCAGAGGTAAACGGACAGGAGAGGGCAACAGATAGAGGAAGGGTTGCAGACGTCACAGGGAAGGTGAACGGGTGAGACAGACAGACATAGGGGAACAAAGAGACACAGACAAACATACATGGAGTTAGGTGCCAGCGCATCGGGTACTTTTGTGAGCAAAAAGCATCGTACCAATTAATAGCTATTGAGAGATTCTGCTAGAATGTAATGCTGTGTGGGCAAGAGCGAGAGAAATAGATCACTTTACGGTGATGATACAGTATATACTCCTACAATAGACTATCAAAACACGAAATAAAATTGAACAATGACCAAACCAAAACATATGTTATATTCTAAGTGCACAAGTTTCTGTTCTTTTTATGAATATATTTGTCTCTTTTTGGCAGACAAGAACTAAAAGCACTTGAAACTAAATATACCGATTCTAAAATTATGCACAAACTGGTTGTGTAGCTGCTCAGAAAATGAGACAGAGATTTCGCATTGGGAGTAAACAATTGAGCTTTAAAGTGTATCTCTTTAAATAAAACTTGTATTCCAACTCTCATTGATCTATTTCTCTCATTTTCTTCTCCTTTAAGAAGAAATTGGATTGCACGCAAATCAGGGGCTTGTTTCATAAAGACTTACCACTATAAAACTTAAAATATTATGGTAGAGCATAGAAACCTTGATTTTGATTGGCTGCTAAGTGCTGTTACCATAGTTACCATAATAAGTTGTTTTGTGAAGCAGGCCCCATGCCCTGGAGTGTTAGAATTAGTATCGCCATTCCCCATTGTGCAGAAGGCATGAAAACTTGAATTGAAATAAATGTACTCATATCAGCAATATCTCTTGCAAATATATTCAGGACTAAACTATTTTCCTTGATAGCAGTTATCAACTGAAATAATATTTTAAATCACACTTGCTCCTTGACATTTATCGGGGCTAAATTTTACTGAATTTAGTTACATCAAACTCTAATTATAAAGGGCAAACAAAGGAAATAAAGACAATTTCAATGAATTGTATTAACTGCTAACATGTGCAAATGATGAAAGTTGGTGAAATATAAAAAAGAGCTGGTGGCTGGTGGGCCTAACAGGTGACACAGGAGTGTCTTTGGTCTAGTGAAGATGTCTTTACATCTTTAATTGAGGAAGTTGAATCAGATGGCAAAAAGTACATCGTAATCGGTGCTTGCGAAATCAAATTCACATACAAATGTACACGCATTGGCTCAGTTGTACCACCGATTTGGTCACAAATGCCACAATGGGAACGCTCGACGCCATCATGGAAGCAATTTAAGTGGTCTCCCAAACAAGTTTGGAAAAACCACCTCCGATGAAGTTTTCAAGAGCACTCCGCCTCGTTAAACTGGTCTTAGCATAGGTACAACCGTTCTTCGGGGAAACGATCTTCACACAGAAGGACGAGAGTGGGTGAATGTTGGGAACGCTACTCAGTACACGCTATGTGCAGAATGTCTACACTGCGGTTTCAAATTTCACAACAAACACCCAACTCCACTGAGAGCGTTCCCATAGCACCCAAGACCACTTTAAACGAAGTGGTTCTGAAAACCAGTTCAGGGGCCTGTTGCAGAAAGAGTTGCAATCAATCGCGACTCTAAAAATCATTCGCAACTTGATTTTTAACCAATCGACAGCACGCATTTGGGACTTGCAATTGATTTTTTTTATTTGCGTTTAAACGCATATCTTTCTGCAACGGGCCCCAGAAGATGGTGGGTGATGAGGATGCTAGCGAAGCGATCTTCTAAACTGGTTTTCAGTTCAAGACAGTAGCTGAGTCATCTGAAGAATACGTTCACCAACATGAAACGGACACCTCACCTCCCAAGCATCAAACATCACCATTTCACAATCACACTTAACACCATCAGGGACTAGTTTCAAATAGAGTCACAACCAAATACAAATCAATTTTCAACCAATCACATGCATGCATTCAAATTTATAAGTAATTTTTTTTTCTTTAGCGTAACTGCTTCGACCAAGGGCCTCAGATCACTTGAACAGCATTTTTTGTCATAAGAGAAAAGCTCTCGACTAAGTAATGCTAGAGTCCTATATAAACATATGCTATACAAAAGAGTTTATGCATAGTAGTCTCTCAAAAATGTGGAGCAAAATGCAAAGCGATACCAGGAAAATTATCCCCTGTACTTTGAGTTATTACCCAAGTTTGCACATTACATAAGATCCCATACATGGGGAAATTCATGAAATGCTTTGTCTCTGTTTTCGGTAATTCATGTAAAAAATATGAAAAGCTCTCATCCATGCCTCGAGAAGATGGGGAGTAAATTGAGAATTGATGTAGATAGAGGTCGTACATAAGGTCCTACTCTCATCAAAGTTACGATAAATCAACTGTCAGAATGCGGGCGCTAACCTGAATCATGTGCGTTTGTTGCAGGTAAACAGAAGCGATTACATAAGACTTGAGATAAATGGTAGTTGGACATACAGTCCCGCTCTCGTCAGAGTAACAATAAATTCTGAACAAGCGCTAACTTTGTGTCAAGCGCAGGTTGTCTCGGGTATACCAAAGCTATCACACAAGACTTGTGATAAATAGTGGTCGGACTTACAGTCCTTGGGCCCGTTTCTAAAAGAGTTACAATTGTCGTAACTTTGCCATTATGGCAACTACCATGGTAACCTTGATTCTGATTGGCTGTTGAGCCCTGTTGCCATGGTAGTTACCATCATGGCAAAGTTACAACAGTTGCAACTCTTTATGAAACGGGCCCCTGCTCTTGCCAAACTTACGATAAACCCGCTGTCAGAGCAATCACAGGTTGTCGCAGGTAAAGAAATCCATCGTAAAAGTATGAGAAAAATGGAGGTCGGACTTACAATGTACAGTAAGGTTGACTATTTTATGCGATTACCCTTCATACAAAAGCGCAATCCTTGGCCCCCATTTCACAAAGAGTAGTTATAATAACAAATGCACAACATCCAGCATAAATTTACTTTTAGCCAATCAGAGTGGCCGATTTCAATAGCTTTGAACTATCATTGCAAACTTGATATTATAATAATTTCATGAAATGGGTCCCTGATATGATAAAAATGAAATGGACTCACCTCAGATGCTCCAAGTTTAGCTCTTATACCCATCATAGCGGTGTTTGGTGAGGGTGGGGGTTGGTCAGGGGTGGTTGGACGGTCAGACGAGGCACCACCCCAATGGTCAGACGACGAGGTCAGTTCCTCAGAGGGCGTGCTGGGCTGCGAGCTCATCGACCCGGGGGAACGTCTGGCAGGGACCGGTTTGTTCCGTCGGGGGAGCGGCTTAGGCTTGCTGTGTGAGACGGAGGCTGGAAACAAATATAGCAACAGAGAGAGAATGAAAGCTAAACGTTACAAAACCTCTCTGTCAAGATAAGCGTGAGATGAGATGGAAAGGATCACGAAGTCTCAGTGAAAAAATAAAACATAATAGTGTTGCAAACTTATCACAAAAAAATATGTTGAGGGAGCTGAATCAGCCCCCTCCCCCAATATGTTCACACTTGGCAACCTGCAGTTTTCTGACTGTTTTCTCTCACTTTTTATAGCCATTTTGTGGCAAATTGTTTCCATTTGCACAGCTTTGCTCAGTGAGTTCTAGAGGTTAGCCTCACAATCCACTGAACAATCCGGCAGCAGATGACATTTACCCTTGATTTTTCACTTTCATGTGATCATTGACATCCCGCAACGACTTTCAACTTGGTGTGTAATTTCTAATGAGGACCATTTGAGGGGTCAAAGTCAGGTAAATATGGATCAAATTATGAAACATGCCCCGATATGTTTTTGGATTGAAGTCGATTAATGGCAAATGCTGCCATTTTTTAACCATTCGTATTACAGAACAGTCTCAGAGTCTGTCTTATCAACTTCAAAACTTCACTCAGAATCTGGTTATTCATGCAAGCTTTTAAGTAAATCCCCCCCTTCTTTAATAGGTTTCCATTTATTTTCTTTGCTGTGCCATGAACATTTTTTCATGATGGAGACCTACCCATGCATTACAAATGTCCATATTATTATCATTATTTATCATAATAGAGAATATAAGTGGAGCGTTGTGGCCCAGTGGATTAGTCTTCGGACTTTGAAACAGAGGGTCGTGGGTTCGAATCCCAGCCATGGCATAATTTCCTTCAGCAAGAAACTGATCCACAGTGTGCTGCACTCAACCCAGGTGAGGTAAATGGGTACCGGTAGAAAGTAATTCCTTAAAAAGCTGTGTGCACTATGAACTCCTAGCTTAGCCGGGTAATATAGGAGCGCCTTGAGCACCTAACAAGGTGGATATGTGCGCAATATAAATACCCTATATTATTATTATTATTATTCAATATTACCACTATCGGTAGAAGGCACAGAAGATGAGGAAGAACTGGTTGGGGTTATCCTTGGTTTGGGTTTCGGCTGACCATGACCGGTCACTGCATTGGACAAGAACTCATAAGCATCAAGATCTTCTTCGTCATCAAGCTGACCGCCACCATCACCGGTGCTATCCAGATCATTCTGTACAAAATAAAATTATATTTAATAGGATTATAAGCATACCCATTCCCTTCATAACATATAAACAAAAAACACCTCAAAAAATTAAACAGTTATTTTTCAACCAATCTAAAGTGCAAATGGGGGACTTGCAGTGAATATTTTGACTTGTGTTTGTTCTTTGGCAGAGCCACAATGCAAAGTTGAATGAGAAAGTCACTGTAACTCGTTCGTCGTTGTCAGTGCCTCACATGGAATACTCCCAGGGAGTGGAGGATGTGCAATCACTGTGTGTGGGAATGACCTATAGAGTCCAATGACTAGGGTTATGATAAGTCTTTGGAGCGCTTAGATATGTAAAATGCATGTCTTATGCTCCTCATCAATAACCATTAATGGGGTATCATGGTCTAGTGGTTAAGACTTGTCTTTCAATCTGAAGGACGTGGGTTCAATACCCAGCAATGACATTATTTCCTTCAGCAAGAAATTTTCCCACATTGTGCTGCAATCAACCCAGGTAAAGTAAATGGGTACCGGCAGGAAGTAATTCCTCAAAAAGCTGTGAGCACCACGATCAGTAGACTAGCTTAGCTGGGGTAATATGGGAGCACCTTGAGCACCTAACAATGTGGATACTTGCACTATGTAAATCCTATATTAGTATTATTTTATCAATAAACTACATGTATTATCATTAGATAGATTGACTTACATTATCATCTGGCTCATGTATGTGAAGTTGGACCTGGGGGTGGGGTGGCTTCGAGCCCATCTCGTATGGCGGATAGGGTACCTCGGGCGTGGCTACCCCGCTCTGAGCGTTGGAGAGCGTCTCATAGAGACTCCCATGAGTGTCATCACTGGTTTCTTCAGTTGAGGTGTTACTTACTCCTTCGTTCATGATGTCCTGTAAAGGGATGAATGAATTATTAAAGATAAATTCCAGTTCTGGTAACGATCTCAAAATGACTTTTTACAGAATCTAATATATTGACCACCCATTTGTCTGTTTGTATGAATAAAAAATATGTGCCAAAGGATTCTGGAAGAAATTGTGTAATTGCTGAGAAATAAGCAAACTAAGCGCGGATTCGGTCACTTCCGTCGGGTGTTTGTTCCAGTAATAATAATAGACTGTCCTACGTGTGCCTATCTGTGTTGGTGATCTTCAGTGTGATCGTATTTCAGCTTAGATTTTATGATTTCACAAAGTTCAGTTTATGTAACTGTACCAGATCTAGATCCAAGATGATATATAGTCATACTTAACCTTGGTTTTACAGACTTTCTCACGAAATTAGTGTTTTACTGCAATTAATATCATTTAGCTTTAACATGAAAAGTCTGACATTTACCAAATAAATAATAATTCAATTTATAAGAATTAAGGATTAAAGATGTAACTAACTCATTCCTTGAAGAGGATAGTCTGATTTAGGGAATTCAACTTTCATCTTTACACTATCAAAAACCCGATGCTGGTAAATAAGTCATGTGATCACTGTTTTTAGGCTATTGACTTTGTGTGATGATATAAGATAAAAAGAAAACATTTTCTTGACGAATAATGTGAATCTGACAAATTCCATAAAGCTGTCTATCAGTGGTCGTTCATAATTATGAATTTCAGTCAATTTAATGCTAGATCCTGAGATAATTTAATGTACAATCTCTGTGACAGCAAAAGCGAGGACTGTCTGGCGTTGACATCATATGCGTCAGTCAAAACATGTGATAGCGCATACCCTTTTATCATCAAAGGATGGAGCTTAGCAAGTGCAAGAACTGCCAAAAATAGCTTGTTATTTATTTTTCAATTAAAAAAAATACATTGTATAATTATACTTGCTTATATAGCGCCTAACATTTGTCAGAAGTCTCTAAGCGCTCTACAGTATATGCAGCATAATTGTATTTGTATTGATTTTTGTTTCTATTTTGATTGCAGAGGTCCTTTAAATGACTTTGATACCCTTTTCATAAACCTATCCTCCAATTAGCCGCCTAAGAGTAATGCGGATAATTCAATAAAAATTGCGTTCACAAACTCCGAAAATAAGCCGCATTATTTTTACGAGCGCTCGTCCTGAAAAAGGCGGATAATCGTCATGACAACTGGACACGCCCCCTCCGATGCGGTTGTGTTGGAAAAGGGTGACCTTGTGACCGCACCATGGCAATTATCCGCATTATTTGGAAATGCGTTCATAAACTCTTGTCCCGATGCTGCTATTATGCAGATAATATAATGCGGATTACTCTTGTCCTCCTCCAATTTTACGACCAAATTATGCTGCTATTAGCCGCATAATTGGGTTTATGAAAGGGGTATAACTGACTACTTGGACGTTAAATCTGGTAGTTCCTGACAAAGTGGTTGTAGACCAAGCGGGGGGAGACCAAGTGACAATCTGTGGTCCAAACACTCACATAATCTTGGAGAGGGGTGACAGTACTGTAATCTTGATCCTTCATGAGTTGTTGCTTCGGTGGTGGCTGTTGTGGTGGGTGTGGATGGTGTTGCGTCTGTTGTTGTTGTTGCTTTGGGGGCACGGCATCCCGTCTGAGCTGCGTGTATTCCCCCGCTTGATCAAGGTCGTAGTAGTTCCTGTCGGGAAGCGGCGGAGGGCAGTCCGAATCTGAAAAAAAAACGGGTTGATCACTAGATATTCATCATTTGAGGAAAAAGAAACACAATTTTAAAAGGCTTTCATCAATGTCGGTGGTCTGATTCCTGAGATAACAGGTGGATTTCCATGAAAATAAGTATTTACTGAAGTATTAGAGAAATCAAGATGTACCTAAATGTACTGAAACCGCATAGTCCCTGTACAAAACCTATGGCAATTGCAGAATACAGTAACCAACAAGTTAATATAAAATATTTAAGGGAAAAAAGGCAATTTCACACTTTTTTTCACTGTAGGTGGTCTGCATTGGAAGAGAACTAGTGGATTTCAATGAAAAATAAATAATATTTATGATTTGGGAAAGTGAAACATATTTCACAAGGTTATTTTCAGTGTTGGTATTTCGAATCTATAGAGAAAGGTTGGAAGTATTTACTAAAAATTGAAAAAAAATCCTGATGTTATTTACAATGAGGGCAGGCTAACTCCAAGGAGAACTCTGGGAGGCCTGAATATGAAAAGAGCAGGTGGGTCGGAACCAAAATTAATATTTAGAGGAAGTTTGATACATTTTCACAAGGTTTTTTCGATAAGGGCAGTCGAATCTGAAAAGACCACGTGATTTTCGATAAAAATTGATTATTACTGTCAGGGTAAAAAATCAAACACATAACACCGACAACTGTTTTGACAAAAATGCTTGTCATGTATAGCATCTCACCTTGACTTGATAAGGTGTTAGACTGTCTTGAATGAGGCCCCCTCACATCTAAATGCATGGGACTGGCCGATCTCTCCTGATCCTGTTTTCTCTCCATCTGGGGGCTGTTACCATTCGAGTTCTGATCCAACAAGATCCCGATAGAGTTCCTTTGAGGTTTCTTTGGCGGCATCAGCTTTGATAGCTGCTGATTGATCTGAGTCACGTTCATGTACAGATCCTGGTCTGGAGGTGATGACCGGCGCGGAGATGACCGCTGCAGTTTGGACGCGCCTCGCCTCAGGACGCCCTCCGGCGACGAGCTCCGAAGCTCCGCGTGCGTCTGGTAGTGACGGGCGTACAGCGCCGACCGATCCTCGGGGACGTTGTCGTAGATGTTGGCGTGGTCGATGACCTCGAAGCCGGGCGCGACGAGGCCAGGGTTGGGACGGATGGATGGATTTGATGCGGAGTTTGTTACGTAGCTGTAGGCAAGGGGGCTGTTAGGATCAGAGTCCGAGCTGTCTGTCATGGGTGTTGATGGGGAAGATTCTATTGGCTTTGGTAAGGGCTCCCCTCGTATGTGAGCTGTGGAGATAAAAGTAATCATCGTTAATTCTGACAAAACAAGTATAGAAGACTTGAACACTTTATCCCTATTTAACGAGGCTTTTTTTCACACCAGGGGGTGTTTCATAAAACTTGTTATAATAACAAATTTGCAATTTAAACCTTCTGAAACTGTTTGAATTGATTTGCTAACGGTGAACTTGTTCTAGACGCTGTAACTTTATCTAATACCATGATAAGTCTTTACAAAACATAACCCAAGTTTTTCTTGTGACAGGAGTCATTCCACTTTCCTCAAATCTAAGCTGCAAAAGTTTCGATCAAAACATTATTTTTCACAAACATTAAGACAAGACTATAGGCGTCACTATCTTAATAACTTATACCAACATTAGTACAGGTATATGTGATATCAATATGCAACGAGGATGATCTTTCACTGCAAGTATTTTTGGTATGATTTCCAGTGGAGTAATGCCAAATCTTTGGGCATTGTTTAGGAAAGCATTTCCAACATTACAATATACAGGAAAAATTGTTCTTCTGTCATTCATCGTTTTGACAATTTATTATATATTTTTCTTTAAGAGCATTATTCTTGATTTTTGAATGACAGACCTTTAATATATATTACAGATTTAATATGTTAAATCCATCTTCACTATTCAATAAGGATGCTCATAGAGGTAGCTTCAAGATATCACCGTACAAGACCTTACAACAAACAATCAACTAGTTGCTGTCCATTGACTGCTTTATACGGGCAACCTATAGTTTCTTCATCAACTTTGCCTAATACTTTGCACATGAAAGACACCATACTGTGAGAATCGATGCCTCCGAAAAACCTGAACACTCCGACAGTGAGATTTTCAAAAACAGGAAAGGGTCACTTGGGGCTCCATGAATACTAATAGATCAAATGACCTATATTATCAACCATACACTCTTAAAGAGAAATGCCAGTAGATGCAGTAAACACTGATTTCATGAGAAAGTCTGTAAAACCAGGCTTAATTGTCAGTAATATCATCGAGGATCTAGATCTGGTACAATTACATGAACTGAACTTTGTGAAATCTTGAAGTCTACGCTGAAAAATGATCACACTAAAGATCACCAACACAGATAGGCACACGTGGGACAGTGTATTATTATTGCTGGAATAAAGACCCGACGAAAGTGACCGAATCCATGCTTATTTTGCTTATTTCTCAGCAATTACACAATTTCTTCCAGAATCCTTGGCATGTATTTTTTATTCACACAAACAGACACTTGGGTGGTCATTTATCAGATTCTGTAAAAAGTCATTTTGAGATTGTTACCAAAACTGGTATTTATCTTTAAACCAGTCATCAAACTTGGTTCATGTGGTTTCCCAAGTCAAAAGTCAACTCCAGTTTTGAGAAGCCTCAAATTATATAACTGAACTCAATTTTTAAGCTACATGTAGTCATGGGGGGGTCATCAAGAGCAAAATCAAACACGACAATTTTCCCTTCTTATTTTTTTTTTTGGGGGGGGGTATTTTTCACAAGTTACTTCCTAAATCTCCAACATTGGATAAGCTTTAACATTGCATTGAATGGGGATTTTCCAGAGGTTATTTTTTAGTTTCCAGGGGGGGGTGTTTCACAAAGATTTAAGTATGACTTAGAGTCGCACTTAAGTGTCTAGTTGCGCGCAGTATAAAAGGCATAACAGCATTGGTCAGATCATGCCAAGCTGACGCACACTACTGCGTATTGATCAATAAGATCGCGCGCTGCATATCTTGTACGCTGCATATCGCGTCGACATTTAAGTGCAACCTAAGTCATACTTAAAAATCTTTGTGAAACACCCCCCAGGGGTGGTATTCTGAAAGCTAAATTAGGGCTCAATTAGCATTTTGGTATTCTGAAAAGTCACTTAAGTGCCCCTTTCAAAAGCTGCCAACCTGAACAAGAACATTTCAGTATTTTCAAGGCTGAAACTAAGTATTTTGGTGAGGAAATTAGTATTTTTCACAGGAATACCATACGACAACACATAAACTGAAACTTAAGAAATCAGTATTTTGCATGAAACCATCAGTATTCTTCTCTCTTTTCAGTACTAAATACGGAAAATCAGTACTACTTGGCAGCTCTGCCTTTCCTTATTTGGCAGGGTTGTGTTGCGTGCACTTGCAATAGTACGTGTTATGACCACGCAAAGACTTAAAGAGAAATGCCAGTAGTTGCAGTAAACACCGATTTCATGAGAGTCTGTAAAACCAGGCTTAATTGTCAGTATATCATCAAGGATCTAGATCTGGTAAAGTTACATAAACTGAACTTTGTGAAATCTCGAAATCTACGCTGAAAAATGTTTACACTGAAGATCACCAACACAGATAGGCACACGTGGGACAGTGTATTGTTATTGCTGGAATAAAGACCCGACGGAAGTGACCGAATCTGCGCTTATTTTGCTTATTTCTCAGCAATTACACAATTTCTTCCAGAATCCTTTTGCATATATTTTTTATTCATACAAACCAACACTTGGGTGGTCATTATATTAGATTCTGTAAAAAGTGATTTTGAGATCGTTACCAATAAAGGAATTTATCTTTAAGTGAGTAGGTACAAGACTTTTGGTATTCTGAAAAGTCTCATAGCGCTCAATTAGCGGACTTTCCAATGGGAAAAGATAATGGTGAGAAGAGGTCCATTAAGTCTCACCATTTCTTACTAAATGTGGCTTTTATTTTGTATAAATATCATCAAATTGGTTTAATAATGCAACCAAAATTAGGAGGAAGGAATATAATAAAGGAGAAAGGTATAAAGGGAATAGAATATAGGGAAAGAAGGTGGTATACAGAAACAAGTAAAATAAGGAATACGGAATATATTTGTTAATAAAGAAATTAGAAAAGAGGGAAAAAGGAAACAGAAATTGTGTACTTTAATATAGGGAAAAATATGACTATTATTTTCTTTATATTAGGAAAAGGCCCAGAGGGGGGTGTCTGCTGTGAAAACCTTGCACTTGAGTTAAGGTTCTGAAGGCACAGCCTAAGTATTAATGCCTTGTGTAATGAAGGCTCTCTCACTGAATTGAAACAGAAAATTTTATATGTGCTAGTCTTTTCATGGAGACCCACTTGTTGATCAGTTTCAATCAGGGTCTGTGCCTGTAGACTAGGTGAAGACACTGAGGAGTACCATGAACCAAACCAAACCTGATCTTCGTTAAGGTTCATGTCCCTTGCGTTGATGAACTTTAGCTAAAAGAAGGCCAACCAACTTCAGCATTGGCAGCTGAGTCACTAAACCAAAACATTTTTTCCTTCCTAACCTTGTCTACTCTAAGCAATGAAAGCAAGAGGACGAGTGCAACCATATTCAGTTACATACATGTATGTACACTTGCAATGTTAAAGGACAAGCCCAACCAAACAAAAAATTATTTTAATAAAAAGAGAAAAATTCAACAAGCATATTTAACACTGAAAATTTCATCAAAATCAGTTGTAAAATAAAAAAAAGTTATGACATCTTAAAATTTTGTTTAATTTCACAAAACATTTATATGCACATCCTGGTAGATATGCAAATGAGGAAACTGATGACATCATCCACTCTCTATTTCTTTTGTATTTTATTATATGAAATAGGGAACATTCTATTATTATCCTGATTGTCAAGTGAAACGACGATTAATTCCGCCCTCAACATGAAGAATGAGTGTTGTTTAATACTACATGTATATGATTCAGTCAAGTTGGTCCTTATTGTCAAATTTATAAAAAAATGAAATATTGTATAATTCAAACAATAAAAAAAACAAAAGAAATAGTTAGTGAGGGACATCATCAACTGTCTCATTTGAGTTGTGCATATCACCGTTTAAAATGTCATAACTTTCTTAGTTTGCATCTGATTTTGATGAAATCTTCAGCGTTTTGCTAGTTTGATTTTTCTCTATTTATTCAAATCAACATTTTTCTGGGGTGGACTTGACCTTTAAGAGGGAAGAATCCAACCATTCACTGTACTTTGCCAAGAAAGAATTTCCTATACCAAAACTCAACTTAACATTTCCTGCTCCTTGAAGTCCAGGGCCTCAGTATTGCTTACATAATGCAAAATAATGTATCTATTTGAATCCTTTTGAGTCTGTGTGCTCTTGTGATCTTGAGTCTTGACTCTATCAAAGTATTTTTCTTCTTTGTCTCTTCTGTCTATGAGTAGTGGGTGGGTCCTCCTGCATCAAAGACACCGTTCTCACTACCTTCCTAAAACTAGTTTGGTGGAAACTAATAACATGAAATGAGAACGGTCGAAGCGACCTTCCAAATTGGTTCATAAAACCATCTCACATTGTAGTTTTCAAGATCGTTTTGCCTCATTAAACTGGTTTTAGTGAGGACGCAACAAATCTTTGGGAAGCGATCTTCGCACATTTTGAGCATGCTACTCCACACGACAGGTGTAGAATGCCTATGCTCCGATTTCAAATTTTGAGCAAAATGTGTCACCCCACTGAGCGCGTTTCCATAGCAACAAGATCGCTTTATGTAGAGTGATTTTGAAAACCACTGATGTCATCAAGTGGTTTCCAGAACCGGTTTCCAGTAAACTAGTTTTAGAAAGCGTAATGAGAACGGCCTCAAAGTCTGAGCATATTGTCTTGAGTCCTGGGCACTGCTCAAGTATGAACATTTGAGCATTTATGCTCTCAGAACATTTCATTTTAGATGTTATCAGTCATGGTGTGAATGAGGTCAGACAATGAGACGTGGGTGCGGAGACGGTGTGAACAGCTGCCTAGCACGATCAGACGCAGAACATGTTATTCCATGTCTACAAGCTATCTATAGTAACACGCTACATGAAACTCATCTTGACTCGTTCACACTTTAATACTAATTTTCCCAACAAAACTGCTTGATTGAAAAAGCAGCCGAGAGTATTCTAAAAAAATGTCCTTCCAAACAGCAACAGCTGCTCATCAGAGTTATGCATGGTTTGCCACTTATAGTATCTACAGCATCATGCCAGTGTATGATGCATACACATCAGGCATTGAGCACTTTTAGAAACGTACGTCGACATTGAGGACTGGTACGAGATGACGTCATTTTTTGTTGTTGGTTTCAATCAGGGTCTTTGCTCGCAGACTATGCTTTAAAGGCATGAACAATGTTAATGAGAAACTCTCTATGAAATATAACCTTAGAAACTAAAGTTTGATTGAATAACAGATTTATTGGTGACAGTACGGACAAGCTTGATCAGTTTTGCCTCGTCTTGCTACCTGTTGCATAAAACCACTATTCATACATCGCAATCCTTTTCACACACAGGTATCAAATGGGGGGGGTTGAAGAGGGAAATAGGCATGTCTTATTCTAGACCAAAAGCTTCGGTCTCTGTTATGTTGGCTGTTCCGCTGAACTCCGTTGGCTCCACTCACCAAATACAAAGACCGAAGTTCTAGCTCGATTGTACAGGGACTCAACAGCCATAGATCTACGTGTTAGGTTCAGATAAAACAGGGAAGTGAAGTTGCGCGACAGCCGAAGTAAGTCACTGTTTTTTCCCTTTAAAGTTTATTTTTCCCCGTTTTGGTGCATTTCAGGCCAAAACAGAATAATAACTTTTATTTTGGTACAGTTATTTTTATATACTTTTATGAAAATGACAAAAATCAATGAGCCCCATCGGGGGGATTTTGCATTGTTAACCCCCTAATGGTGGCTGCACGATAGCGAGCCATCTGTGTCAATAAAAAAAAACATTAAAAATGTTTTTAAAAACTCAAAACAGTCGGCTGCCAGCTGTCTAGTCTCATTCGAGCCATGGATCCTTTATAGGATTCGCATTTCAGCTCAAATATAAGTCAAATTGATACAAATTTTGTAAACTTAATTACTTTTCATACACCTGGACATGGAAGAATATCTATTGTTACTGGGGGTGCTGTGACAACTCTCAACACCCCTAGTAACAATATAATAATCCTCCATGGCCAAGTACCAGTTGATTTTTCATTTGGTCATGATTACAACTTAATATCACAAAAAAATTGTCTATGGAATAGGTAATGATGTGGAAGAGGTTCGTGGTGAAGGATTGAGTAGGAGAAATAACCGGTTGTCTCACAATGTATCAAATGAATAGGTAATGTTTGGAATTTAAAGGTAAATGTAAATTTCAGGAGAAAGGGGGAGGGGTTATCAAAATATTGCTTTACCCATAATCATCTTTGAGATTTCTTGAGAGACTTTAGACGAATGTGATTCGATCTTCTGTAGCGCCGTTTCACTGTGCCCATCCTCAATCTCGACGTCGATTGACGGTCTGGCCTCTAGGAGTACCCTGACGACATCGATCTTCCCAAACACCGCTGCTTCATGAAGGGCAGTACCTGTTTTAGTCTGGAAGGGAGAAAGGAAAGAAAAATATATTTCATTATTTCAATGATAATGATAACAGTATAAGTTTTTGCATAACACACATACATGTAACGTACCATTTAACATCTACATGTGTGCCTTTCTAAAGTGAC
The DNA here is from genome assembly GCF_018143015.1 of Lytechinus variegatus. Classification (NCBI taxonomy): domain Eukaryota; kingdom Metazoa; phylum Echinodermata; class Echinoidea; order Temnopleuroida; family Toxopneustidae; genus Lytechinus; species Lytechinus variegatus. The sequence goes on from NC_054748.1 coordinate 33,117,345, forward strand.
TTGTATTATCATCCAGGCTTTAGTTAGACAAGTCTTTTCTGCTCACACTTGTATTATCAAAGATGAAATTTACTGCCAGGTGCTCACTCAACTCAGTGCAGTATAATGTGGATAAATTTCTTGCTAAAGGAAACTACATCTAAGCTACACATGTATAGCTGGGATCTGATCCCAACACCTTCAAAACATTCATACATGTACATCAAACTCATCATCTATACAGAATATCTGAATATTCTATATATGCCTCAAAATATCAGAAAATAAAGTCATAAATATATGGGAATTTGCATTTCCAGAATATAAATTCTTGATGGAAAACAGATTGATGTGTACATTCTAGATTTTTTTATAATTTTATGAATATTATTACTCTAAATGAATTTAATAGTCACCTGAAAAAATATTGATTTATCATAAAAGATGATGTAATAGATGGATGAGGATATCACGATTAGTTTCATATTTTATGACTCATTTCCATGGGTCAAATGTAATAGGAAGACGGAGAACATTAACCTCAAAAACATCGCCAAATCATCTGATTATGAATAACAATTATGTTTGATTACTTCATTTTTCCATCCTTCTAATATCAATGTAACACTATATGTATATCCTGACAATTCATACTTATTATTGCATGGTGAAAATAAAACAAACAGACTGACATGTAATTGTATAATGTCAGAAAAAAGCTTGTAAAAAAATTGTGGCAAGTGACATTTAACAAGCCCCCAAGCATTGTTTCCTTGCTGCGCTTATTGACAACACAGTACACTCATACTTCAACACGGTCTCTTTCTTGATTCTTATTTCAAATGTGTTATTTTTAGTAATTAATCAGCTTCCTCGATTCTGTATACTGTTATGCTACCGTTTCACAGATAAACATTGATAAACACTGCCTCACTTTCCATAATCAAGTTAGTCAGTTATCTAGCCTTATGCCAAATTGCCAAGTTTTACATATCGTACAAACAAACTATGTTGATTTTCTTACGTCATTAGTGCATATAACCTTACCCACCCACGCCCCTCCCCTTTAAAGGGGAAGTTCACCCTGAAGAAAACTTGGTTGTAAAAATAACATAAAAAATCGTAAAATATATTGGTGAAGGTTTGAGGAAAATCCGTTAAAGAGTAAGAAAGTTATTAGAGTTCAAAATTTTGGATTTGTGACGTCATAAACAAGCAGCTGCCCCATGTGTTATGTAATATAAAATGTATGAATTTCAAATTTTGTATTGTTCCTGATGACTTAATTTTCTTTTCTTTTCATGATCGGGTGTGAAATGATTTGTCTATTGATAAACAAAAGTCACAGTGAAAACCATTTTCAATTTTCTGAGAAAATGACATTTCATTGATTTTTGCCATTCGCTATACTGCTCGCATATGATGTCACAAATCAAATAATTGAAATTCTAATAATGATGAATTTTTTCAAACCTTCGGCAATATTTTTTATTATTTTTCTGCTATTTTTACAATAAACTTCTTGTCAGGGTGAACTTCCCCTTTAATAGCGCTTTGCAACCAGTATGAGTGTCATAATGGGGGTTTTCGGACCGGGGTTGAGGAGCTTTTGAGTGGAAACGGTATCTAGATAATGGAAATCAGGGTTTGAAATGGGAAGCGTCAAAGCAGCACATTCTCAGTGACCCCCCCCCCATATTAAACATAAGTTTATAATGGGGGTTTGGGGGCAGGGCTGGGCAGCTGTTGATTATGTGGATCCTGCAGTCTATAGAATGGAAATCAAGGTTTGAAAAGGGGGGGTCAGCAAGAGGCCCGTCTCATACCGAGCCCCCACCCCCTTCCCCAAGGCCCTACATCTACAAGTAGTAGTCAGGCTGTAGAAGGGGTAGTGGCAGGCAAAGAATTTTTCAGGGGATAATTCCTTTCAAAACGTACAGGATTGCCGAAATCTGCTACGTTGGCTAGCTTTAACATTGCAGTGATTGGAAATTTTTATTGCACTTTGGGGGCAAAATCGCCCCAATCCCCCATGTAATTTTTTTCCCTGCGTAGTTGAGGTCTGACTGAGGCTGGATAGAAGTTTCCTACATGTCCATGTATGTGTTCACTTTGCAAACCACATGGTGTCATATAATCTCTAAACAGAGCCAAATTCGCGAGTTTAGATCACTTGTTATTTTCCTGGTTAACTGGTATTAATAGCTTAATTTTTTCTAAAGCTCGATACTAGGCAGGAAGTTGCATTTCCTTTGTGTGGTAAATGTGTTTTTCGTGAGTATTAAAGATACAAGTGCTTACGGGATTGTTCACTTTGAATAATCCACTGGTCTAAACAGAAACCAATCAAGTGTTGAGAGAAGTAAACCACTGCTTCAGTTTAAAGGGAGTGGTCTTCATAAAGGTTTGTTTCCAATTTGTCTAATGCCGATTTGTCCAATTGCCAACTCGTCTACTGCCATTCGGTCTATCATCCGTTCGTCTACTCACCACATGGTCTACTTTCATAGTCTAATTCCATCAAATGACCAGTTGGTCCAATAGCCATTTAGTCCATGTACCATTTGGTCTAATTTAACTAAACATTGACGAGTGGATACCATGCGCGACCATTGGGTCTCGAAAAGAACACTAAACACGTATTTTCCATATTATGAAAATGCACCCACAAGTATTGGCATGTTAAACCCTACCCTTAACAAGTATTGGAAACAAAAACGATACTATTGGCAAGTATTCCCTTAATTGAAGGCCTAAACAATTACAGCGATATTTCAATTGTTATGGGGTTATGTTACGGACGTCGATCGTCAGCTTTATCTTTACCTACATCATTGGGTTTAATACAGCCCCATCATTAAACATGTAGTGTGACTCTTTGGGCAAAAGGGGCAAAAAGTCTATCCTTTATAAAACATTTTAGTCTTGATTTTTTAAACCCCCGCAAATTTAACCTAAACACGTAGCTTTCCTAGCGAAAATAGATACCCATTTTTCATTATTTTTGCGTTTTTGACACCCTTATTACTCTACGTAACATGCCCAGTCTTAAAGAAGACATCATTTTTAACATGTTTTGGGGATCAGGGGTATCCACTCTTCAATGTAAGTTCCCCCCCCCCCCCGCATATTGAACCACAGGGTCTTGGGTTCAAATCTTACTGCAGCACTCGCATCCATTAGCAAGGAATTCGCCACTCTCCACCCAGGTGTAGTTGGTAATGATATTTACAGCATAATCCATATTTTCACAAAAAATAATGGACAAAGTGTGATCCAACAGTCATTAATGCATTTTAACACTACACAATCTAAAACATGCATTTTGCTTTTAAAGCATTACATCAGAAAAGCGCCTCTTTATTCTGCTTTAATAAGAGATATTTCCCTGGTCGTCATATTCCGTCTTGCCTGTGAACAACATTTGCAAAATAAATTTTCTGCCAACAAATCAGACATGTAATCATTCCAAAGGCAGATTTCAATGATTCTCTGAATACCAAACATAATCCTTAAAACAGATGACTACAACAGTTGTTGCCATGTGAAAGTAATACCAGAGCTTGCGACTATCTTAATGATGCCTCATACTAATACCCCTTTCACAAACCCATCCTCCAATTATCCGCCAAAGAGTAATGCCGAAAATTCAATAAAAATTGCATTCACAAACTCAGAAAATAATCCGCACTATTATTTTACGAGCGCCGACCTGAAATAGGCGGATAATTGTCATGGCAACTGCACATGCCCCCTCCGATGGGGTTACGTTTCAAAAGGGTGACCTTGTGACCGCACCATGGCAATTATCCGCATTACTTTGGAAATGCGTTCACAAAGCCAAAATCTGGTCCCGATGCTGCTATTATGCGGATAATTGCAGCATCGAAATAATGCGGATAACTCTGGTCCCGCTTTGATTTTACAACCCAATTATGCGGATATTATCCACATAATTGGGTTTGTGAAAGGGGTATAAATGTCTTAAGGGGGTGTATTTAGGTTGAATTTTTAAAAGGCAGAATGCAAGCATTTCAAAATGCACAGTTTCGCTAAATGAGCAAACATTACTGGCTTTGAATTATCATATCTCCACAGATCATCATTTTCCATCTTTTTAATACAGGGTGCTACGTAACTTTTTAGAAGCACTTGCCTGGTCGGGCAAGTAAATTCTTAAATAGGTGTAGTTAGAATATACTTGCCCAAAAATCTATTTAACTTGCTCGAAAAAATCCTTGAAAAAAAAGTTTGACCTCTTCAAAAGAAAGTTTTATAAACCATTGACCTTTTTCTCTCTTTTGACATAAACTGATCTACCTTATTATAGAAGTTCTTTTCCAAAGTGATTTTATCTTGCCTGCCATGACCAAAATTAGGGTCAATATCATATCATATTGAACCTAATTTTGCTCATTCTACTGTGAGAATTTCACTTGCCCAATTCGGGCAAGTAGTTGTGATTACTTCAGAACACTTGCCCAACTCTGTTACTTGCCCCAGGCAATCGGGCAAGTGTTTATGTAGCACCCTGTAATGGTTGATGAGGATTGCAGAATTGCAGAATAAGTTCCAGTGTATGCAAAGTCATGCAGAACTTAAAAAAACTTTAAGAGACAACTCGCATAATAAAAATAGTTGGAAAGAATTAAGGTGACAAAGAATTTCAGTTAGCACCAAAGAACATGTTCCACTTTACAGCCTGCTGAGTTCATAATTTGGCAAAATGAGTTGAAAAAATGTTTGTTTCTTTTTTTTTACTATAAACGTTTCTATCTCCTTTATAGACCATACTTTCTTCCAAATCATTTTAATAGTTGATGAGAATTCAAACAACCAAGAATCTCATTTAGCACCAATACCAGAGTATGAAAAGATATACAGAACTTATAAACATTAGGGACAGTGATTTTCCTTTTTAACGGTAAATAAAACAGAAATTTTGTTTGGTTCTTATACTTTTCGTGTAAAAATTCATGGAATTCACCTTTGCAAAACAGAATTCACGTTTTTGCTATGTACATTTTCAGTGACAAAACATAGTTTCCATTTTTAAATCAGGTTGAAACGGAATTACAGATTTTCAGAAACGGAAAATTAATGTCTCTACACCACAGCCTGGTGGGTTTGCAATTTGGCAAAATAAGTTGAAAATAATATAATTCACTAAATTTTTATTCTTAATGGATCATAATTTTAGTTGGGGAGAATTAAAGTGGCCAAGGTGGGTTCATAATTTGGCTATTAATGAGTTGAAAATACTGCTTTTTAACTATAATTCTATCTCTATTGATCACATTTTTCCATCTTTTTAATAGTTTAATGAGAATTTAAGTGTCTCATTTAGCATCAGTTCCGGTGTATGTAGAGTCATCAGAAACTCTTTACGGAACAGCGCGGAACTCTACAACTTTAGGAAACAACCCGTTGAGTTCACAACTTGGCCAAATGACTTATCGTAGCGTTTCTACATGGCCTCTGAACAATAATCCCAGGATCATAACATTCTTATTCCTGTCCATGCGCTATATTGGGAGATGAGTCCTAGAGGACGTTGCATATTCGGCAGCAAGACACATACATCATGTCCTCGACGCGGGGCTTCCTTGCTAACAGCGCTTCCTGCACAGCAATGAACATGAGCTTCAAGGGATAGATCAAGGGCTTTAGCACCAACAATCTCACTTTGTAACTCCTAAACCTAGCTACGTTTGGGCAAATATCTATCTAGGAATTACTATAGATTTTCAAAATTCTAACTTTGTGATGGCACTTGCAAGCGGCTCCTCCGTTAAATTTTATGTGATGTAAATACAATAAAATGCCATTTTCTAATGAAAATTAAAGAAAATACCGGTATTCTACATGTACTTGTGCATTAAAGTCATTAATCATGTTGTTTTTGTACTTCAAAAGTGTTTCAGTCAGCATGAACTATTAACAAGAGTGTCGCTATTAAAGGCGAGCACATAATACGCCCGCCTGAAACACGGAAAATGGAGTTATTGGTCAAGCAAGAAAAGTGTAAGGTGGCGACTTCACCTTTGACCTTCTGACCTCAAAATCAAACAGGCTTCCTGGGATCCATGCTAGTATCAAACAAACCAAATTATATGAGCCTAGGTTAAGTTAAACTGAAGTTATCGCGTTTACAAGGAAAA